>NW_007251427.1:1096440-1110110 GCF_000164805.1 Carlito syrichta | reverse complement strand
CCAGCGGGCGAGGCTGCGGTGGCCGGGAGTGGCCGCTGCACTCCAGTCTGGGCGACCGAGTGAGACTCCAACTCAAAAAAAAAAGAAAAGAAATTAGGAACGGAGCTGAGTGCGGTGGCTCATGCCTATAATCCCAGCACTTTGGGAGGTGGAGGCAAGAGGATTGCCTGAGCCCACAGGTTCGAAACCAGTCTGGGTAACATGGCGAGACCTCATCTCTACAATAAATCAAAAAATTAGCTGGACATGGTGGTGCACGCCTATAGTTCCAGTTACTTGGAAGGTTTAAGCAGAAGGATCACCTGAGCTCAGCAAGTTAAGGCTGCGGTGGCCAGGAACATGCCACTGCACTCCAACCTGGGCAAAAGAGTGAGATTCCAACTCAAAAAAAACCCCCAAAAAACTAGGAATGGAGATAGTAGTCCTACCCTCCTACCCCCACCAATAGCCTCCTCTCCATTAGTAATAAAAATGTTATAAGTGATAATGTGGAGTGGCTCCTCGACTTCTCTCTGATGTTCCCTTTCTGCAGGGCAAAATGATGACAGCCCCAGGGACTGGTGCTGTTATTTGTATATTATAAGGCATCAATCTGGAAAACTCCTGCTACAGAAACACTAGCTGGTTGGCCAGCAACCTCTGTTAGGTGGTCCAACAGCCAGAAGTTCCATGAGCCAATCATGGCTACTGAAGTTTTACTGTTTTATGGTTTTTCTGGGGCAAAGAAAAAACATATATGGTTGAAATTAACCCATTTTCCTACTTTAGAATTGAGAAAGCAAGGACTGCAGTTTTGAACTTTTTTGCAATGTGATGCTTTACAAAGGAGCTGTACAATACTTAAGGGACAGGTTTGGGCAGAGTTGCAAAGACCAAAACAATTGTCCGTCCTTTCCAACCAAAAGCTTTTACCTGTCTGTGTCTGAAAACACATCCGGCATAAACTTCCCTAGGCCTGATGAGTTGTTTGGTTCAGATGTAGCAAGGGCTGCCCTTTGCAAATCATTTTCTTATTAGTTACATTCCCCACTGCTCAAAAGAAAAAAAAAGGAAAAGGAAAATTAATTAGCTTAATGCTTACTAGCAACTCCTAAAAGGAAGAAAACTGAGAAGAAAGGGTGGAAAGAACTCCATTTTGTTCCCAACTGCTGTTTTCACTGGATTAGAACTGGCCCTTGAGATCTGGGGAAATCCCACCTTGCCCTATTTGAGGACAAACTAAAATTCAGTGCCTTGTATTTTGGGATTTTCCCAAGGTCCCAGTAAACAATAACTCTAATCTCCTCCAGTTCTGTAAATAAATCAGGACTAGTGAAATAACAGCCTCACTGAGGATATTCCTCCAAATACATATAGTACATTCTTTTCTCAAATTGTTCCAGAAGACTGTGAGCCCCTTGAAGGCAGGGATTATGTTTGTATTCTAATCTGTGCTTTGCAAAGACTAGAATTCAACAAATGTTTGTTGATCTTAACTATGTTTTGGTGTTCCAGCTGATTGTCTACACAAACCCTATGGTGACCAATCTCCCCTTTCTCAAACCTCTAGGTCAGTGACAGCAATTTCCAGTCCTGAAGTCCCACACAGCTCCAGATCTCTAGACTATTTCAAAAGAGGCTACATAATTCTCAAACAAACACAACTAATTTTAACCCTCTTGAAGTTTATATTGTTTAACATTTTTGTTAAGGGAAGGAACTGTTACAAAATTAAACAAAAGAAATCACAATTCCCCAAAGGCCGGGGGCAAAACTGTAGAAGAATCTTTTTTTTTTTTTTTTTTTTTTTGAGTTGGAGTCTCACTCTGTCGCCCAGACTGGAGTGCAGTGGCCGCTCCCGGCCACCGCAGCCTCGACCTGCTGGGCTCCTGCGATCCTTCTGTCTCAGCCTTCCAAGTAGCAGGAACTACAGGTGTGCGCTACCACGCCCGGCTAGTTTTTTATTTAATTGTAGAGATGAGGTCTCACCAAGTTGCCCAGGCGGATCTCGAACCCGCTGGCTCAGGCAATCCACTCACTTCAGCCTCCCAAAGTGCTGGGATTACAGGCTGAGCCACCGAGCCCGGCTAGAAGAATCTTACAAAAGATTTCTCCAAGTCCAGGCTTCAAAGGCAAGAAAGATGACTTGGTGCAAAGATATTCAACTGTAAGTCAGGAACCTGATTGTGGTGTCAGCTTATTAATAACTAGCCGTGTGGCGAGGCAAGTGTCCTTTGGCTTCTCCAGATAGGCTTAGTTCTTCATCTATCTTTTTATGATACAATGAATTTGAGGTTGATCTAAAAACCTACGAAACATGTAGAGCTAGGACCAGTGATGCTTAGTAAGTATAACAAGAATTCATTTCCAACTAGCCTAGCATAAACAGAAATTTTCTATAGAATGGCCTAAAAGCAACAGGTGTGGTGGCTCACACCTATAAACCCAGCACTTTGAGAGGCAGAGGTTAAGAGGATTGCCTGGGCAACTTGGCAAGACTTCATCTTTACAATAAATCAAAAAATTAGCCAGGTGTGGTGGCACACACCTGTAGCTCCAGTTACTTGGAAGGCTGAGGTAGAAGAATAACCTGAGCCCAACAGGTTGAGGCTGTGGTAAGTCATGAGCTTCCCATGGCACTGTAGCCTCAGCAACTGAAAAGGGAGGGAAGGAAGAGAGGAAGGGAGGAAGGGAGGAAGGGAGGAAGGGAGGAAGGGAGGAAGGGAGGAAGGGAGGAAGGAAGGAAGGACCTGAAAGGGGGAAGAAAAAAAAAGAAAATCCTTTACAAGCAAGAGGTTAAGAATCACAAATTGAGCCGGGCTCGGTGGCTCAGCCTGTAATCCCACACCTTTGGGAGGCTGAGGTGAGTGGATTGCCTGAGCCCGCGGGTTCGAGACCCGCCTGGGCAATTTGGCAAGACCTCATCTCTACAATAAATCAAAAATCAGGCGAGCGTGGTAGCGCGCACCTGTAATTCCGGCTACTCGGAAGGCTGAGGCGGAAGGATCGCCGGAGCCCAGTGGGTTGAGCTGCCGGCCACTGCACTCTAGTCTGAGCGACGGAGTGAAACTCCAACTCAAAAAAAAAAAAAAGAATTACAAGTTGCCAGGCTGGATGAACATGAAATAAGAGGACTTGAACCTGAGACTTAGCAAGTCTCAGGTTCCCATGTGCCTCTTCATACGTGAGTACTTTGAATGTTGAATATCATGCTAGTTTTTGAGAATACTTATTTTTTCATATAAAATATCCTCTAATTATAGGTCAAACTATTTTATGTAGTAAACCAACCCCATCCTGGCATACAAACAAAAACATGTTTATATACTTTGAATTCTGGGTTATTGAAGATTCCTTTTTAACAATAATTTTCAGTCAGGCACAGTGGCTCATGTCCGTAATCCCAGCACTTTGGGAGGCAGAGGCAAGATGACTGCTTGAGTCCAGGGGTTCAAGATCAGCCTGGGCAACTTGGCAAGACCTCATCTCTACAATAAATCAAAATACTAGCTGGGTGTGGTGGTGCACACCTGTAGTTCCAGCTACTGGGAAGGCTGAGGCAGAAGGATCACCTGAGCCCAGCAGGTTGAGGCTGCAGTGGCCATGAGTGTGCCACTGCACTCCAGCCTGGGTGACAGTGAGATTCCTACTCAAAATAATAATAATAATATTTGGAATTTTCACTTTATATGCAAAATTTATAACCCAACCTTCTGCAGCAAGTAAGATGAGACTTCACTCAGCAGGAGAGAATGGGTAGAAAGTGAGGGGCAGGGGCAGCCAAGGAAGTTCTTTCTTTCTTTCTTTCTTTCTTTTTTTTTTAATTTGGAGTCTCACTCTGTCGCCCAGGCTAGAATACAGTGGCAACCTCACAGCCACTGCAGCCTCGACCTGCCAGGCTCCAACAATCCTTCCACCTCAGCCTTCCAAGTAGCTGGAACCCACCACTGTGTCCGGCTAATTTTATGATTTATTGCCACCACTGTGTCTGGCTAATTTTATGATTTATTGTAGAGACGAGGTCTCGCCATGTTGCTCAGGCTAGTCTTGAACCCGGCCTCAGGCAATCCTCTTACATTGGCCTCCCAAAGTGCTGGTACTACAGGCATGAGCCACACTGCACCCAGCTCAATATTGTCCTTTCTAAAAGTTAAAGACAATACAGAAAAGATCAAGAAACAACAAAAACCTAAATTTCTGTGCCACTTTCTTAGTTACTCCTAATAATTTGGGAAAACAGGTGGCAGCTTATACAACTGCCCACAGGCTGCTATGGCCAGGGAAATGCAATGGCCAGGCACTTGCCCAAAGCCTCCATTAATGACACTCTCCAGACCTATTAGAGTCACTGGGGACAGATCCAGTCTGAGGATGCCCCCTTTGCTTACTGAGATGTCCCCTGCTTCTCCTACCACTGTGTATTTGAAGAACCAGACTTCCCTAGAGCATAAAAAAATCACATCCTCAGACAAAGAATGAGAAAGTAGATAATATTCTGTAGCCATGACCCTCTCCTAATTCATAATGAAATTGATTCCCTGCTGATATTCAACTAAAGACACAGAGTCTCTAAGATGTGTCCACACAGAAAATAAATCTCTTTGCCTCTGAGTGATAAAAAGATCATGACTAATGGAAACATCTGCCTCCTTTTCATTCTAAAGACAAAGGTCTGACTTTGCTAATCCTAGAAAGCCATATATGGAATTAACAATCAGAAAAATAAAGCCAGACTCAGCATTTGCCAGAGACAATAGAAGAAATATTAACTGGGATGAGCACTTACTATGTGCCAGGCAATGTTCTAAGTACTTTCCACATGTTAATTCATTCAATTATCATTATAAACCTGTGAAAATTGTACTATTATAATTACCATTTTTATAGTTGCAAAACTTTGACCTAAAAAGAAAGGTCAAGTAACATGCCCAAAATCACACTAAGTGACAGAGTGTGATTCAAGGTCAGATCAGTACTGCAGGTCCTTCAAGAACTACTGTTTTGGATGGATTTCATAAAAGACAGGAAGAAAGAGTAGAAGCAATCACCAAAAATTGGACAGATTTTGTTGCTATTGTTCATCTCTGCATGAGTTTGCAGCAAAGCATGATTAAGTCTCTCCTAGTTCTATTTAGCTATCCTTCCTTTCTCCAAACCCTTCAAACACAGCACCTTCAGAGGCTCTGAAGTCTTCCCACAGCAGCTTAAGGAAAAGGGAAAAAAGAGAGAGAGAGGAGGGCCTTAATCAAAAGCCCTTTTCTTCTGGCAAACAAAAGGCCTTGGTATTTCCACAGACAGACTAGTTATTCTTAACCCTAACCAAAGATTATTTGGCAGAGAGAGAAATATGAAAATGTTAGGCTTTTGGGAATGGCCTGTGCTTTGAGCTTTTGTGTCCCACTCAGTAAAGCTAGCCCACTGAAAAACAAACACAGTCACCCCTCAGTAACTTTGGGCCCTCAGTTAGCTCTAGGGTCTAGAGAGAAAGAATAGAGTCCTTACTCTGGATTATCTATCTCCCACCCCACCTCCCCCAAGAGAAGACTGTTCAAATAGTGTTTCAAATACACTAGGAAAAAATGCATCTGAAGGTCAGACACAGAACCGTTCAAATTCTGACAATGAAAGAAAAGCAACAAGTGGGGGTACAAGAGGTAAAGACCAGGTCTAACTCCTGGTGCTTTAACTAGCCTTTCTGCTTCTCACCTCAAATCAAAAATTCAGAGTTTTAGTGCTTTCCTAAGTAAATGGTTAAGATCTGCCAATTGTTTCCAGTGCTTTCTCTACTCAATACTGGGTTTTGGAAGCACAATGTGGTACTGAATGGAGAAATAGTCTACAGGGTGGGGAGAAATAAAGACTATTTGGTTACAAGGGTCAGTTAGGGCAAAGGAGAAGGGAGGAGTCTGCCAGAAGAAAAGAAGGCCCTGGCCGGGCTCAGTGGTTCAGCCTGTAATCCCAGAGCTTTGGGAGGCCGAGGTGAGTGGATTGCCTGAGCCCGCGAGTTTGAGACTCGCCTGGGCAACTTGGCAAGACCTCATCTCTACAATAAATCAAAAATCAGCTGGGCGTGGTAGTACACGCCTGTAGTTCCAGCTACTTGGAAGGCTGAGGCAGAAGGATCACCAGAGCCCAGTAGATCAAGGCTGCAGTGGCCAGGAGTGGCCACTGCACTCCAGTCTGGGTGACAGAGTAAGACTCCAACTCAAAAAAAAAAAAAAAGAAAAGAAAAGACGGCCCCAGCAGCACTAATCCCAGGTATATCTGGGCTAATTCAGAATCTGTGACATTCCAACCTCAGCCCTTGCATGAGCACAGTAACATTACTATAATAAAGTCCCTGAAGCCTTTATACCTCCCCTTGCTGGCTTGTCCAGTATATAAAAAACAAAACTACTATGAGGTCACAGGCACCATGGCTCATATCCTAGCAGCCAGAACTCTGCCAGAGTGGTGAACAAGAGTCTCAGCCTGGCCTTGAAATCCCCTGGAGTGAGCAGCCCAAATTAATGTGTGATTAGAATCTATAATGGTATCAAAACTTGAAGTGATAAACCATAAGGTAATAAAGCCCTATATGGCTCTGGTCTATGGATCCTCCCTGATTACTCTGAAGTAGGTCATAGTCTTAATTCCTGGGCAGTTATGAAAGGCTCAGAAAGTAAAAGGTACTGTCAGCCAAACTCAACCCACGAGCAAGTTTCAAGTATCTGGCACATAGTAGGCTCTCAAATATTTGTTGAATAGGTAAGTGAATAAAACATTTCATCATCAACTGTTACAGTCAATTCTTTTCTATACCCAAAGAGGCGAAGAGAGTATCAGAGAATTCTAGACAGTAGGAAAAAAACTTTTCCCTGCCATTCCAGCAATCAAGTTCTTATGTTGAAAAAATAATGCCCCATTCTACATAAAATTAATTACTTGACTGTTCTGCCACAGAGTTACATAACAGGGCACACTATCCTAAATCAAGGACAATAGTTCTTCTGTAGCTGGTGTGTAACATACTGAATTCCCTGAAAGGTGGCAGAGCACACTCAGGGAGAAGTCCACTGGTGCCTTTTTTAATACCAGCAACAACTTGAAACAACCCAAATATTTAACAATAAAGAAATGGCATTATTAACAAGATAACTTAAATTTTCTCATAATTTTACATGAAAAAAGTATGCAAATATATATGCATATGCTAAGTGAAAGAAGCCAGACACAAAAGGCCACATGATTCCACTTACATAAAATATCCAGAACAGGCAAGTCAGAAAGCAGATTAGTGGTTGCCAATAATCTGGGGGGAAGCAGAGTGAGGGTTTGATGAATAAGGAATTTCCAAATGGGGTCTTGAAAAAGTTCTTGGAACTAGATAGCTGTGATGGTTGCACAATATTGTGAATGTACCTGATGTCAATGAATTGTGTACTTTAAAATAGTTACAATGGCCGGGCTCGGTGGCTCAGCCTGTAATCCCATGTTTTGGGAGGCTGAGGTGAGTGGATTGCCTGAGCCCGCGGGTTCAAGACCCACCTGGGCAAGTTGGTGAGACCTCATCTCTACAATAAATCAAAAAAAAATTAGCCGGGCGTGGTAGCGCGCTCCTGTAGTTCCAGCTACTTGGAAGGTTGAGGTGGAAGGATCACCAGAGCCCAGCAGGTCGAGGCTGCGGTGGCCGGGAGCGGCCACTGCACTCCAGTCTGGGTGACAGAGTGAGACTCCAACTCGAAAAAAAAATAAAATAAAATAGTTACAATGGTAAAGTATATGTTATGTGTATTTTACCACAATAAAAGAAACTGGATGAGGAAAAAAACACACACACATACATACACACAAAGATTACAATGATATAAAAGTAAATATGAACCAGAAAGGAACACAGATAAGTCCCAGCATCTGTTAAATTAAAATGGAACTTCATTATGTCCCATTTAAAATAAAAATCAAGAAGGGAAAATAAAAATGTCAGAAGCATAAAGCCAGCCCTACGGCCACAATCACAAGCCTGCAAACAAGTGCCTACCAAGTGGGGGACAAGTGACATAGCTCACCAGGCGCCAGAACAGCAGGTGCGTGTGCTATGGCGTGAGGGAGAGAGGTCTCAGGCCCTCCTCAGCCCAGTCCTTTAATCCCCCTTAAAAACACTCCAGAGGGCAGAGAAACCATCTGTTTCAACAAATCCTAGAGCCCTGGAAGCATATTAACTCTTTCACTGCTGACCTCCTACAGATGGGCAAAAATAGGTGCTTTTCATTTTTAAAATGCCTCTAAATAATAGAATATAAGCTCTACAAGGGAAGGGATTTTGTCTTTCTCATCTTTATTTTATTTTATTTTGAGTTGGAGTCTCACTCTGTCACCCAGGCTGGAGTGCAGTGGCACGCTCACAGCCACTGCTCTCAAACTGCTGGGCTCAGGCAATCCTTCTGCCTCAGTCTTCCAAGTAGCTGGAACCGCAGGTGCACGCCCCCATGCCCGGCTAATTTTTTTTTTTTTTAATTGTAGAGATGAGGTCTCACCAAGTTGTCCAGGCTGGTCTCAAACCCCTGGGCTCAGGCAATCCTCTGCCTCAGCCTCCCAAAGTCTTATTCACTGGTATATCCCTACTAACTGGAATAAATTCCTATCAGTAGTTACTAAATAATAATTTGCTGAATGAATCTATTACATTTTTTTCCTATAACAGCTGCTTCATTTATGCCTTATTTTCTGAAGTCTCCTTCTTCTTTGTCCTCACTTTAAGTCCTGCTTGAATTCCACAGATTGAGTTGACCACAAATACTGTCTAGTGTTGCTTATGTACAGTATAATCTGTCTCATTACTGTGTTGTCTATTGCTGGATCCCAGTGCCCAGCATAGCAGACATGGCAGGTGCCCATACTCACTTGTAGAATGAAAGAATGACTCACTTTGGTCATCACACTTTGTAAGTGTTCAGTAATGAGCATTTAAGCTTGGATAGGCTTAGTATCACATTGGGGATTTAAAAAATAAAATAACTTGGCTAGCCATGAGCTAGGTGCTGTGAGAATTACAGAAATTTGATGTCTATAAAATAGACCCCTCCAAAAGCTTACATTTTTCATCAAGGAGACTAAACTAGTGTGGGGAAGCAATACATCAACTTGGATTTTGATAATTAAGAAGTTTTCATTAGAGGAAAGACCTGAAGTGAAGCTTGAAGGGACAGACAGATTCCAGTTAAGTATAAAGAACAAGGGCATTCCAGTAAAGAGAACTGCACAAAAGGCAAGGAGAGAGAATGAATGAATGAGGGATGATAAGGTACAATGAGGAAATGCATTTGTGTACAGCAAAAGGTATGTTCTAGGAAATTGTATGAGAAAAGTCTGGAAAAGAAAGAGGGGGTTAGAGCATAAAGGGTCTTTTTTTAAACAAATCTAGACTTTCGGTAATAGGAAATACAGGAAAGTAGCTGCTAGTGTTAACTGAAGAGAGACAGAACACAGGAAACAAAATATGAGGCATGAGGTAAAGGGTGACTGCACTAGAGTCACAGCAAAGGGAATGGGGAAGGGCGAATTTAACAGAAATTCTGAAGGAACAAAAGAACTTGATGACAGATTGAAAATGGGAGTTGAAGAAGAGAGAAAAGGCAAAGACGTCTCCAGGGCTTCTGATCCCAGAGGCTAGAAGAATGTGAGCACAAGTGTCAAAAATGGGGACCTGGAGAGTTCCCTCTAAATCTAACCTAAGTGTGGCTTGAAACTACAGAATTCAAGGTGATATTCACGTATAGATGTCATATAAATGGTAGGAAAAAGGAAGCTAAAAACCGGAGAGATTTTTATACATATAACAGAATATTATTCAGCCTTAAAAAAAGGAAATCCTGGCCAGGCGCGGTGGCTCACGCCTATAACCCCAGCACTTTGGGAAGCTGAGGTAAGAGGATTGCCTGAGTCCACAGGTTCAAGACCAGCCTGGGCAACTTGGCAAGATCTCATCTCTACAATAAATCACGAAAAACTAGCCGGGTATGGTGGCACATGCCTGTAGTTCCAGCTACTGGGAAGACTGAGGTGGAAGGATCACCTGAGCCCAGCAGGTCAAGGCTGTGGTGGCCATGAGTGTGGCACTGCCCTCCAGTTTGGGCAACAGAGTGAGACTCCAATACAAAAAAAGAAAGAAAGAAATACTCCTGTTGAAGCTAAAGGAATAGAATATTTTATTTATTTTATTTTTTAGAAATGAGATCTCATTATATTGCCCAGACTGGTCTTGAACTCCTGAGTTCATGCAATACCCCCACCACAGCCTCCCAAAGTGCTGGGATTACAAGCATGAGCCCCATGCCCAATACTATTTTGAATAGGTAGGGATATCATCAACAGTGTCCAATGCCAGTACTCCAACACAGAATGAAGTCAATACTCCAAATCTATCTGTAAAGAGTTATGTTAAGATGGAGCTGTGGGCCAGGTACAACAGCCCAGAGAATTTCAGAGAAACAGAAGCCCTATCAAAAGCTAAATGGACTTCTTCTCTCCCTCTTATTACAGGCAGACACCTTAGGCTACTCCATAGGTCTCATGTTAAAGTCCATCACCTGACCAGTCCCAGGAAATATCAACCCAAACACAAATGTAAGAGTCAGGTTCAACTTAAGCTATGGTAGTAAAGTGGACCTCCACTGCCAGCTGTAGTTCAGTGTAAAATATTTGTCTCTAAAACCGAATTATTTTTCAGAAGGATTTCACACGCTTGCTCTTTACTTCTTCCCTTGTCTCTTTGCCTCCTAAACAAACTAAAATCAGATATATGCTTACAGGTTTCACTGCATCCCTACTTCCCTATGAATGATTTTTCACACTGCTGCCAGTTATACTCTCCTATACACATACACACACACACACACACACAAATACCCTAGTTATTTATATCTTTCCTTTGCCTTAAAAATATATAGTACCCTCTACTGTCTCCCTACTAGACTATATATAGGACTGACAATCCCTTAAGGACAGGGACTGTCATTAACCTTTGTATTCTGCCAAAGGTTCTCAATGAAAGGAAGGAAGGAAATGGGGACTTACAGTAAATCAAACAGGAAACATGGAACGTTATCTGGGAGTAAGGCAGTTAGCTGACAACAAATTATAAAAATGATCTTCCAAATCAAAAGATTTCAAGCCAGGAAGTCTAAAACCTTCCTCCTGCCATTCCACAATGTGCAAAAGATGCTATATAACAACTGGTATTCATTGAAAGGAAGCATCCCCATAGTTGTTAAGATGAGACACATAATTAGAATTATTAGCCTGGTGTTTCTCCAACAGTCAATAGACACTTTGACGGAATAGTGCGGATGAGGGCCTTAACATTTTAGTACTAATACCCACTTCAGAAAACAAAAGCAAAAACAAAAACACATGACCAAGGATGGGGGCAATGATAACTTAAATACTTGTAAGCCATGTAGGCTCCTTCTTTGAGAAACAGGGATAGTGTAACAACTATCTCCAACAGCAACAAAAAACTATGCCACACATTGCAAACCAGCAGCAACAGAAACTAACCTCAAAGTAAACTTGCACTGATGCCCCTTGCTACCACAGTGACATGAAGTAAGCCTAAAAAGTCCACAATTAAGGAGAGAATAAACTTTTAACAGGAAAAAACAGTCAAGCATCCAAATAAGTACTACATGGTCGACTAGGTGCCTAGTGCTATAAAAGATGTTGACAAGCCTCACCCCAGAAATATACAGACTCCCAGATTCCCTGCAGTGGAGAGAATCACCCCATTGTGACAGGTTTGCTTAAGGGCTCTGAGAATGGGAGAGGCACACAGTTCTCACTATGAAGGATGCAATCTGTGGGTGACTCAAGCCATTTTCCACTATCCCAGTTTCTGTGAAGACTTTCTTACTAACCCCCTGCAAACAAAGTCCTATGCATATGCCTTCTCTTGGTCCTCAAGCTAATCTCCAAACATCCCCAGTCAGAAACAAGAATGTACTCTCATCAAAATTCTACTCTTAGGCTATCAGTCCCAAATATATATATATTCATTCTTTTGAGTCGGAGTCTCATTCTGTGGCCCAGACTGGAGGGCAGTGGCATGCTCACGGCCACTGCAGCTTCGACCTGCTGGGCCCAGGTGATCCTTCCGCCTCAACCTTCCAAGTAGCTGGAACTACAGGTGTGTACCACCATGCCCGGCTAATTTTTTTATTTTATTGTAGAGACGAGGTCTCACCAAGTTGCCCAGACTGGTCTTGAACTCCATAGACTCAGGCAATTCTCTCACCTCAGTCTCCCAAAGTGCTGGGATTACAGGCTTGAGCCACTGTACCCAGCCTATATAATATATTTAAAACACAGTACCAGGTCCATTTCTTCCAGAGGCAGACACCTACCATAAGCAGGGGTGTTAACATGGCAAAGTTTGTCAACTATTTTACCAGGTTGAGCTGACCCAACTCATTAGCTATGTGCTAGCTTAGTAACAACAGGAAACCAAAGAGAATCTCAACCTGGTACCAATCTGGGGTTTCAATGTGGGATTTCTTTGTGTTTCTGTTCTTGTTGTTATGGTTGTTGCTGTGTTTTTTTGCTTTGAGTCAGAGTCTCACTCTGTACCCAGGCTGAAGTGCAGTGGTATGCTTGCAGCCGCCGCAGCCTCAACCTTCTAGGATCAAGTAATCCTTCCCTCTCAGCATTCCAGGTAGCTGGATTAATTTTTTGATTTACTGTAGAGACAAGGTCTCGCCAAGTTTCCAGGCTGCTCTCAAGCCCCTGGACTCAGGCAATCCTCTCACCTCTGCCTCCCAAAGTGCTTGGATTACAGGCATGAGCCACCAGGCCCAGAGACCCCAATGTGGGATCTCTATACAACACTAAGTCACTGTTGGTACTTCAGTTTCCTAAATATTAATAGATCTCTCCCACAGCCTGGGCAATATGGCGAAAATTCGTCTCTACAATAAATAAAAAATTAGCTGGGTGTAGTGGCACTCATCTATAGTTCCAGCTACCTGGAAGGATAAAGCGAAGGATCGCCTGAACCCAGCAGGTCAAGGCTATGTTGGCTCTGACGTGCCACCGCACTCCAGCCTGGGCAACAGAGTGAGAGTGAGACTCTGACTCAAAAAAAAAAAAGGATCTCTCTCCAGTACAAGAGAAAAAAGTACTAGGATTGGAAGAATCAATGAAGCTATTTAAATGCCTGGAGCTGCTGGAAGAAAAGCTTTAGAGAAAAGCAGTATAGTGATATGATGATATGCGGGAGCTGCTGATTAAGTGAGGGACACACTTGGCACCTGTCCTGCCATGAAATTAACTAGATAATAACACTTCTAAGCCAGCTGGCCACTAAGTCTGAAGACAGTGCTAACCCTAGAGGGCAAGAGGGCAAGAGGCCAAGAGGTATCAGAGGGATATTCAGTGTTACAGATATCCCCTTCTTACCCTCAGTAGCTTTTAAAAGTGAAATAAAGTTAAAAACCAACATCTAGAGCTTTGAATACATCTATTAAGACCTAGCAATTTCACTCCTAGAAATTGATCCTTTAAAAAATTGAGATGCACAGAAAAACGTATGTACAAGAATATTCATTATCATATTACAACAGTGAAAAATTAGAAGCCGGGCTCGGTGGCTCAGCCTCTAATCTCGCGCCTTTGAGAGGCTGAGGTGAGTGGATTGCCTGAGCCCGCGGGTTCAAGAC
>NW_007251427.1:1080972-1096420 GCF_000164805.1 Carlito syrichta | reverse complement strand
GTGGCCGGGAGTGGCCACTGCACTCCAGTCTGGGTGACAGTGAGACTCCAACTCAAAAAAACAACAAAAAAAGAAGAATTAGAAATATATATGCCCTACTTTTAGAGAGTGTTAAATAAATAACCCTTCTATTTGGTGGAATTCTATACAGCTGTTAAAAATCATGCTGTAGACAAATAGTCAAAGGCATAAAGAATGCTCACAAAATAACAGAACAAAATAGAGAACTACATTACGATAACAACAAATATAGAAAACATCAGATAGAAAAAGATTAGATGAAAATACTGTAGGTAGTCTCTTTCACCTGTGCCAGCTCTGGCATGTCACTCTTTCTCTAATAAACTCTGTCTGAAAACTTAAAAAAGAAAATACAACAAAACATGAGCATAGTAATCTATGGTTTGTATTTATTTTTTCATTTTCCATACTTTCTATTCCATTTTTTTCTATTTAACATCAGAAAAAAAAAATCTAAGTTTTTTCCAGAGTTCTTTTTTTTTTTGAGTTGGAGTCTCACTCTGTCCCCCAGACTGGAGTACAGTGACACACTCCTGGCCACTGCAGCCTCGACCTGCTGGCCTCCGGCGATCCTTCTACCTCAGCCTTCCAAGTAGCTGGAACTACAGATGCGTGCTACCACACCCAGCTAATTTTTTGATTTATTGTAGAGATGAGGTCTCGCCAAGTTGCCCAGGTGGGTCTCGAACCCACAGGCTCAGGCGATCCACTCACCTAAGCCTCCCAAAGCGCGGGATTACAGGCTGAACCACCGCGCCTGGCTTGGAGTTCTTTATTAGCCATGTTGAAGAGCAAAAAAAGTTACCCCCACAAAACATTCCAGAAATGATCATAAGGACTAAACCAGAAAGAAGACATACTACCTTTCCAGGAAATTCTTCCACCTGAAGTGGTAATATACTTTACCACTCTCTGAGGGAACATGTTGGGGGTAAGAAGACTTATCCTGCTTGTTCAGATGTGTCAATAGGGGACAGGCTTCTCGGCTGGCGGATTAAGTGGATATCCCAAGTAAAGCTATAAGATAGTGCGAAATATGACTTGACAAACATACCAGAACTAATAGCACCAAAAAGAACCATGTTGCCTCTCAGTAGTCACCTTCTTCACTTATTCAACAATATTGCCCCTATTCAAAATATACCTGAAACCCTGTGTTTGGAACTGCTTGCACACTAGTGGTACCGTCTTTCCAATGTTTTCAAAGGAATACATTTTCATTCTATGAGACTGATTTTAATTTCATCTTGGGTAATTTTTTGACCAAAAATTAGGTATGACTATAAAATGACCGTGGAGTTTTTTATGAGGGTAATAATCTGACATTGAAGAGAAAAAACACAAAAAGCGTGGCTAAATAAATGTATGTAGCATAAGTATCATTGTCAGAATATTTTCTTAACCTCCTATGGTGACTACTAAAGACATTTGGATATATGAGTTTAGTTCAATTTAGCTCCTCAGATGTTCTTTTTATGTTTCATATGTGCCAGGCACATGCTAAGTGAAGGAGATAGAATGATAAACGAGACACAGTTCCTACCTTTAGTATAGCTAACATCTTTTGGGTTCCTATTCTGTATCAAATGTTAGACACAATCTCACTTAATCCTCACAACATTTTGTGAGGTAAATTCTAACATTCCATTCTTACAAATGAAGAAAATGAAGCTTATAAAAGTTACAGAAAGCCAGGTTCGGTGGCTCAGCCTATAATCCCGCGACTTTGGGAGGCTGAGGTGAGTGGATTGCCTGAGCCCGTGGGTTCGAGACCCGCCTGGGCAGCGAGACCTCATCTCTACAATAAATCCAAAAATCAGTTGGGCATGGTAGCACATGCCTGTAATTCCGGCTACTCGGAAGGCTGAGGCGGAAGGATCGCTAGAACCCAGCAGGTCGAGGCTGCGGTGACCGGGAGCAGCCACTGCACTCCAGTTCAGGCGATAGAGTGAGACTCCAACTCAAAAAAAACCCAAAAAGTTACAGAAAACTTGCCCAAGAAGTAAAGACCAGCAGGAAATTCAAATATTTAATAAGTAACTAAAACATAATGTGATATACTCTAAAATATGTGGGGTTTTTTGTTGGGTTTTTTTTTTTTTTTTGGAGCTTCACTTTGTCTGCCTAGGCTGGAGTGCAGTGGCACGTTCATGGCCACCGCAGCCTCAACCTGCTGGGTTCAGGTGATCCTTCTTCCTCAGCCTTCCAAGTACCTGGAACTACAGGAATGTGCCACCACACCTGGCAATTTTTTGATTTATTGTAGAGATGAGGACTCACCAAGTTGCCCAGGCTGCTCACAAACCCATGGGCTCAGGTAATCCTCTCATCTCGGCCTCCCTAAGTGCTGCGATTATAGGCATGAGCCATCATGCTCGGCCAAAATAATTATTTTTAAAGCGCTAGGTCAACACAGATGAAGTAGAGAGAATAATAATAACTGAGAATACAAAAAGGAAAGTGAGACTTGAGCTAGGCACTGAAAGATAAGTAAAAGTTTGATACAATGAGAAAAGGATAATAGGATTCCGGGCAGAGGAAATAAGACGTATATGCAAAGGCAGAGAAGGGTAGAAGAATACGGATATGTTGGGGTATATTTCTTTTTTACAAGTCAGTCATGGCTGGGCTCGGTGACTCAGCCTGTAAACCCAGTGCTTTGGGAGACCGAGGTGAGTGGATTGCCTGAGCCCGCAGGTTGGAGACCTGCCCTGGCAATTTGGCAAGACCTCATCTCTACAATAAATAAAAAAAAACCAGCCGGGTGTGGTAGATTGTGCCTGTAATTCTGTCTACTAGGAAGGCTGAGGCGGGAGGATCACCGGAGCCCAGCGGATAGAGGCTGCATTGGCCGGGAGCGTGCCACTATACTCCAGTCTGGGCGATAGAGTGAGACCCCAAACCAAAAAAAAAAAAAAAAAAAAAAAAGTCAGTCATTATCTCATAGTCCTATCACAAATTTTTCTTAACAAAGGCTAGAAACCACTTTCTCATCACTCTACCTCACCTACCTCTCTGCCTCCTGAATTAATCCCTAATTACCAATCAGGGCACAAGCTTGGTCTCTGCCAAAGAGCAGGACTTGGCCAATAAAGTTCAACCTGTCATACCCACAAGAGAGGTTCATCTGAGCAGAAATCACCCCAATGGCTAGTTTTTAACAGGCTTGAGAAATAAATTAAAACTCACCAGAAGAAGTAGCAGCAGTGAAATATATTGTACCCCAATCCTAGCACCAAAGTCACATGTTTTGGCATCAAAGCACTAAAAATTCACAGGGACTTGGGACTAGAACTTCAGAAAACTAGTACAATGTCTTTATTCTTCCACTGAGCTCCGTACCCACTAGATGGAGGGACTGGGCCGGGCATGGTGGCTCACACCTATAATCCCAGCACTTTGGAAAGCCGAGGTGAGAGGATTGCCTGAGCCCATGGGTCAAGACCAGCCTGGGCAACATGATGAGACTGCATCTCTACAATAAATCAAAAATTAACTAGGCATGGTGGCATGTGCCTGTAGTTCCAGCTACTTGGAAGGCTGAGGTGGAAGGATCAACTGAGCTCAGCAGGTCAATGCTGCAGTGGCCGTGAGTATGCCACTGTACTCCAGCCTGGGTGACCGAGTGAGACTCCGACTCAAAAAAATAAATAAATAAAAAATAGATGGAGGGACTGGCTGCAAGCTGAACCATGGCAAGAAAAGCATGAGTCAGCAACTTCATGAAGAGTGAAGCCAATTACCTCTTTCTATCAGCTCTTCTGCAATTCACAAAGATATGGGTAAAATGAAGAAAGGAAGTACTTATTCATCATAATCAGGGAACATAGTGGGTGAAACTCAACCCACAGGAGTGTCTGACAAGGCAATAGTTTGTATTTAACTCTCTGCCTGGAAACCCAGGGTTGGGAGAATACTTGTCTGAGACCTAATAGCAACATTCTAGAAATGATCATAAGGACTAAACCCAAAAAAAAAAAAAAAAAAAAAAAAGGCATGCCCTCTTTCCAGAAACCTTTCCCACCTGAAAAAAACAGGTTCTGGGAGCGAAGGGACGTTAAATCTGATAGTCTCTTTGGGTGAACAAGATAAGCTTCTGTATATAATATGCTTTATGCTATAAAGACTATTATACAATGTATATAAGTGACTAAAGCAAGTAACAGTGGAAGAAACAGAACACAAGCTGGACACGGTGGTTCATGCCTGTAATTCCAGCACTTTGGGAGGCAGAGGTGAGAGGACTGCCTGGGCCCAGGGGTTCAAGACCAGTCTGGGCAACTTGTTGAGATCTCATCTCTACAATAAATCAAAAAAAATTAGCCAGGCATGGTGGTGTGTACCTGTAGCCAGCTACTTAGAAGGCTGAGGCAGTAGGATCACCTGAGCCCAGAAAGTTGAGGCTGCGGTGGCTGTGATTGTGCCACTGCACTCCAACCTGAGCAACACAGTGAGACTCCAACTCAAAAAATAAAAATAAAAAACAGAACACAGTCCAAGTGTGGAGAAAAAATATCCATTGCCTTTGCTCTAAAGCACCATACTGCCACGCTCTCTGCAAGAGTAAGGTGCCCTTTCTCTTGCAAGAGTAAGGTGTCTAGGTGCATTTCATACATATGCTTCATCAGATATGAGTACTCTTCCCTACTTCACATGGTCTCCAGTACCAGACAGAAGCACAACAGGATCTAACCATCTTAACTGATGTATTCTCAGGCAACTTTATTTCCTTAGCAGGAAATATGAGCCTGGTTTTCAGGCCAGATAAGCCTTTCAGGTCAGACTCCCATTGCAAACTACCTATGCTATGGGGGTGTTATAAGAGCTACATCGATGAACACATGTAATCAGTGCCTAATCCATAACTAACATTTGCTGAGTGCTTACCATTACTATAATTATCACTAGTGCTGTTGTCTTCCAGACTCAGCCATCATAAGTGTCCTAGGATGAAAACAAGTAAGACCTGGAGCCAAGCATGTAGTTGGGTGACTAGGGCTACAACCCCCTAATCAGAACGTGACCTGATTCAGCTCATCCTGGACCAAAGCAGGTTCAAGGACTCACTGTGATTCTAAGAAAGTCTCTGGGAGAGGAAGGGACAAGAAGAGGTAGAACTAACACTTGGTGAATTCTGACCACGTCCCAGACACTGAACTAAGTATATATATATCTTCTTGTTTATTGCTCTCAGCAGTAAGTGCTTCTGAGTTCATCCTGAGGTACAGAACCAAAATAACAGGGTGCAGAGACCCAGGGTCTGGAGTGAGAAAACTGGAATGGGAGTTGCTGCTGCAGTGGACTCTTCTCTGATTTCAGCTTCATAAAAAATACTCTTAAGCCGGGCTCGGTGGCTCAGCCTGTAATCTCGCACCTTTGGGAGGCTGAGGTGAGTGGATTGCATGAGCCCGAGGGTTCGAGACCCGCCTGGGCAGCGAGACCTCATCTCTACAATAAATCAAAAAATCAGCCGGGCATGGTAGCGCACGCCTGTAATTCCGGCTACTCGGAAGGCTGAGGCGGAAGGATCGCCGGAGCCCAGCAGGTCGAGGCTGCGGTGGCCGGGAACGGCCACTGCACTCCAGTCTGGGCGACAGAGTGAGACTCCAACTCAAAAAAAAAAACAAAAACTCCTGTGAGAGGTACATCTAGTCTGTTACTCATTCATTCCTAAAATGTTACTCATTCATTCCTAGCACAAACAGGGTAAAGGAGGGAAAAAAGAAAAAAACACCTCATAAGTAGGCTGAGAAAACAAATGATTACCAGGATAGGTCTGATATAACCACTTCCAAAAGCAGAAATAACCTTTCCTAGTATGCAATTTCAAACCTCTACACCCCTGAGAAGATCAAGCCAAGAGCTGCTTGTTCCATTAGCCCCACTGAGAAAGTCAGGATGGTTAGAATAAACTGGGGACCAAAACAACTTTTACACAGGGAGTAAAAAAAGGACTATTCCCTCCATGCATGTTTTATGAAAGGGAAACAAGAAGGAACCCCTCAATCAGTCATACCTGCACTTTGTTACTAAAGCACATACAGCAGAGTGAGAGTTATGGGTACTGTGGTCTCCTAAGGACTGCAAGAATCTACTTGGGTCACTGCTAAACCTGATTCACACCGGCTGTGGCCATCCTAGTGTGGTCAACTGCTCATCTAAATCCTTAGCACAAAGGGGACCCAAAAGAAAAGTTATATTCTCCAAAATTACAAACAGGTAAATCGCCTATAGTTTCCACCCACCATTTGCCCATCCTCAGCAGCTTTTATCAGAAGAATGACGCTAGGAATAGGAAGAAAGGGAGTAAATCTACACTGAGTTCAATGTCCAAGGAGAGGCCCCTGGGGCTTCTACTCTGAGTCTCTTCTACTGAAGGACTATGCCAATTAATTTAGTTTGATACCCCACCACAAGTTTTGTAAACAGAGAAAGGAAAAGGTTCCTGCTGTTGAGTAGGCATCATGCCCAGGAATACAGAAGGATCAGACTAAGACAGGAAATAGGAAAAGAAAAGGGAGCTCTTGTTTGGGACAAGGGTACATTCTAGCACCTCCTTTCACCCAATCCCCAACAAAGCACAAGAACCAGAATAGTCACTGAGAAGCACCACTGGTTTCTATGCAGACTCTTTCTGCCTTCTCAAAACTTCCCTTGACAGAGAAATTAGAAAAACAGTTAACGTCACACATTCATGCTAAGACCTGTCTGTTACATGATAAGTTTGTAGAGCCCTAAACTTAACAGGGATTAATTTCAGTTGTCAGAAGTTTGGTGAGGAGTACGGCTGGAGGGAGTGAAAGGGGTGGGGGGGCATTGGACAAAAAAGAGAAAAGACAGATCAGTAGAATAATACTTCAACTGGGCGGGTGTGGTGACTCAAGTCTGTAATCCCAACACTTTGGGAGGCCGAATTGAGAGGATTGTCTGAGTCCAAGGGTTCGAGACCAGCCTGGGCAACTTAGTGAAACCTTGTCTCCACAATAAATCAAAAAATTAGTGTGGCAGCGTGTGCCTGTAGTTTCAGTGACTTGGAAGGCTTAGGTAGAAGGATTGGCTGAGCCCAGCAGGTCAAGGTTGCGGTGGCCCGTAGTATGCCACTGCACTCCAGCCTGGGCAATAGAGTGACTCCAACTCAGAAAAAAAAGAATATTACTTTATAGTTGTATATCCCTTTTCGAATCTTTATCTTTAAATGTATTTATTTATTTTTTGAGTCAAGTTCTCACTCTGTCACCCAGGCTGGAGTACAGTGGCACGATCATGGCTTACCACAGCCTCGGCTTCCTGAGCTCAGGTAATCCTTCTGCCTCAGCCTCCTAAGTAGCTGAGACATGCCACCATGCCCAGCTAATATTTTGGGATTTTTGTAGAAACGAAATCTCACTATGTTGCCTAGGCTTATTTTTGTGTATTTGTTTATCTTAGAGACAGGATCTCCCTCTGTTGCCCAGGCTGAAGTACAGTAGCACAATCCTGGCTCACTGCAGCCTTGAATTCTTGGACTCAAGGGATCCTTCCACCTCAGCCTCCTGAGTAGCTAGGACTACAGGCACGTGCCACCATGCCCAGCTAATTTTTTATTTTTTGTAGAAAGTAGTGTTGATATGTTGCCCAGGCTGGTCTCAAGTTCCTGGCTTCAAGCAATTCTCCTGCCTTGGCCTCCCAAAATGTTGGGATTACAGTTGTGAGCCACTGCACTTGTCCTTTATATCTTTTTATAGTATACAAAGCTCTTCACATATATGTTTCTTAGAACCAGAGTAGTTCAACAGATTGCGAAAGAAAGTAAAATAACTATATACACTGGCAGAAAGGGAATCCAGATCTCCTGCCCACACCCTGTCTGCCACTTTCCTCATCCCTAAAAAAGTCCCTTTCTTCCCTTTACCTCCTCCCACTCTCTCCACACCCCATTGTTGCTCTGGGCCCAGAATCCTGACTGCTGATGAAAAAGGAATGGCTGAGCACCTTCCTCCTATGTCTACAGTGATTAATTAGAGAAGGGAAAATAAAAAGATTTCATTCATGTTCCTCCTTAATATTCAAAGAGTCCTATATCATCACATCTGAGTACATTTTTCTCATCTCTGAGAAGCACCACTATGCTTCTCAGTGAAGTTTGCCAATAATGCAAAGAAAATATTATTTCCTTTTTTTTTGAGTTGGAGTCTCACTCCGTTGCCCAGACTGGAGTGCAACGGCCACTCCCAGCTGCCGCATCCTCAACCTACTGGGCTCCGGCGATCCTTCCGCCTCAGCCTTCCAAGTAGCTGGAACTACAGGTGGGCGCTACCACACCCGGTTAATTTTTTTTTATGTATTGTAGATGTGAGGTCTCGCCAAAATGCCCGGGTGATCTTGAACCTGCGGGCTCATGCAACCCACTCACCTCGGCCTCCCAAAACGCTGGGATTACAGGCTGAGCCACCAAGCTCAGCAAAAAATATTATTTCTCTAAATATTATTTTAATAAAAAAGCTACCTCCTTCAAAGTCATTGATTCATCCTTTACAAAGGCATCTTTGGCCCATCAATCTGCATTCCTCCCTCCACCCTACTCCTGACTCCCTGTTTCTTCCAGATGGCACTCTGACTCACTGTAGACACAGGGAACTAGAAAACCCAGCCCAAGAAACCTAGCTACACCTAGATGAGGCTGCAGGGCCCTAAGGCAAGAGCCCTCCACCCACACTTTCTGGCCACCTCAAAGAAAACAAGGAGTGCCCTGAGCCCTCAGAGCTCAAGAATGAAGGGGACAATTCTTAATTGCCCATTCAAACAAGAAAACACGCTGCTCTGAAGTATCTGAGGGGATTCTCTCCTATTCATTTAGGATTGCATTTAGAAACTCTATCCCTTCTGTGCAATTGCCTAAACACATAACATAAAAAACAGACCAGTTCAGAGTAGGAGTACTTTTTAAGCCCCCTAAGCGGTTGGATGAAGGCAAAGACCCCACAAGAAGTAATCACACAATGAGCAAGGATAAAGGGCAGGGAGCCTGAAGTCTTATAATACCTCTAAGGCTGTTGAGTCCCTCCAGGAACTTCTGGTACTTGTATGCATTCATGTCCCGGCCCAGCTGTGTTGGTTCAGAAGCTGGAAGTAGGCACCATGGCGCAGTGACAACTGAGAAGTAAAAGTGTGCACACCAACTGATCTCTACAGCCGCTACTACTGGCCCCCAAGAACTGGACTTTGACCACATTTACACGTGACGTCACCAGAGAAGCCTCATTACATTACAGCCCTTTGTGCGCCCTCATTTGTTGCAGTTAGCGGAAATACCTCCCCAGGAGAAGCCAGCCCCTCCTTTGTGCAAATGAGCCACGAGGCCACAACAGCCCCTGCCTATCATCTGCCACCTCATCTGCCGCCTTCTCTCTAGACCCCAGCCCAGGCTCCATTGGGATTACAGCTCCTTTTGCTTAAACTCTAGGAAGAGGAGCTTAAATGCTTTTCAGGACACCAGTCTGGGGCTCATTTAACATTTGAGGAAATCTTTAAAGGGCCATGCTCACCGCAAGAATATCACCACAACAGGAGCTCTTGGGCAAATATCACATGGCAATTGGACAGGTTTTACAAAATAAACAATACTCTGCACTCTCCTTACAGCAGTCATGTTTACAGACTAGAATACAGTCACCTAACAGAGAAGACACTGTATCTCAATGCAGTCCACAGCAGGGAGAGGAAAGAAGCAGAAACTGTCAAGCTCATTCCCACAATTCAGGTAGGCAGACATCAGCCCAGATATCCCCATATGCCCCCTACTCCAGAACACTATTTCGCTCAGCTGACTTGTTTGGGGTTGCTGTAAAGTAGCTGCTATGAATTTCCTGCTGTTAGCTACAAAAAGATGACCACCCCAACAACAGTCACAAGCTCTTAGCATAAGCTATTCATATTATAATTAGAAAGGGAAAACCCTGAAATTTCTGTAGCATCTTTGTTGTAAGGAATACAAAGCAGCTCACCTGCATTATTATACTTATCTTTGAAAGTGCTTTTATGCCTGATCTCAAACCAAGCAAAGGAGGGACCAAAGAGAGCCCAAACTTTACCCATATGATGACCACTTGTATACCCAATTCTGAATTGTACCCTACATCTTTAAAATAAAAAAATAAACAAAACAAAACAAATTTGCTATGGCAGCCATAAGGAAAAAAGTGTTTTTATGAAAATTAATTGTAACTTTTCGTTTACAGATAAGAAAACAGAAAGAGGTTAAGCAATCTGCCCAAAAGGCATGCATCAGGCCCTACCACCTGCCAAAATCTAAAGTTTTTCAGACAACCTAGCTCATGGGATGCCATTCAGTTTCTGCAAAACTCCCAAGTATACAGGTTGGATGCAGGTAGAAAAACTGTGTGAGGAGCATTGTGAAAACAAAGAGAAAAGAGAGTATACCTACTTGAAAAGATCAGGCTAGATCATTTTAATAGCTGCTAAGATAATGAAAAGGTAAAAAGAATAAAAAATAATCAACCCAAACTTTTGTGCCTTCCAGTACTACTAGTCAGCAACAGTACCAACAAGGTAGACAGCTACTTTATGCAGATCTGGGTATTAGGAGTCATGAGGGAACAAAAAAAAACTTGATGGGTAAAACAAATAGGTTAAAAAAGAGATGTAATACTTAAAGAGCATATATTAGGTTAGCAGTAGGATACATAGTTTACAATGGATTACTGTTAGAATCACAGTATCTTTAAGGTCACCTAGTCCAGCAGACCAGCTATATATAGTCAGCATCATAGGACCTTAGACTCCTCATCTGTGAAATAAGGCTGTGGACTGAGAAAGGCAAACATTAAATAATAGTTCAGATTATGTTTGTCTGTTTCCTGGAGCTATCCCATTTAGTTCTCCAGAAAGAGTATAGATAATAGAATATGGTAGAAAGAACTGTGGTTATGGAGTCACTACCTAAATTTCAGAGTCTGACTCAAGATCCAACTTTGCCAATAACTAGCTATGTGAGCCAGAACCCCAAATTCTTATAAAATACTAATTCTTCACTTTTCTTAAGGTCAGAAACCCCAGTGAGAATCTGATGAAAACTAAGGATACTCTCCCTAGAAAAAACGCACATATTCACCTACATACAAACTTGTTTACAAGTGGAGAAAGATCATGAAGCTTAGGTAAAGAACTCCTGAAATGACCTCTAAGACCTCTTCTGTGTCATGATTTGAAAGCAATTAATACAGTACAATCTGAATATAAGCCCTGAAAAAAATGAGGTGTAAAGGAAAGATCAGTCAGAGAAGAGATGGGTCCTTATACTTTAACCTGTTGTAAAAGTCAATTCAGAGACTCCTCCCTCCTAAAGAAGCAAAGCAGACTAGACAACAGCAGGAACAACTGACTTTTAAAATAGCCACTTGAATTAAGTGCATTTAAAAGACAACACATGCTAGTTGTCATTTCCTCTGTGTTTCACCAGTAGGATTGTTTAATAACATTTCATCAGATAAAAATTAAACAAAAACAGGGTTGTTTGGAATTATGGAATACAAGTGATGGTTCCAAATTGAAGCTCTTGGGAAAGAGGAGTGGTGGTGCAATAGTCTGGCTCCAGTTGCATTTTGGAGACCAAGGACCTTTCCTCAAAATCAAAGCATTTCAAAGCACTACAGTCTGATACCTCCACATACTCTTCATGACTGTTTATCTTTTATCCTCCAATAGGTCTCACAAAGGCAGAGAGTGATATGTAACCTCAGAAGGTAAGAGAGATTCTGCCCTAGGTTCCAGACAGACAGACAGACAAACATGAAAGGCTTAGGATCTGGCAGTCTAATAGGCTCTCTCTGGTCAGTTGCTGACAAAGGGGGAAAAAAAGCCCTGCTGTCTCTAACAGCCTTTACAAAGGCACAGACACCTATGAGCTGAGTGGAACTTGACTGAATGCAGCCAGATCAGGAAGTACAGACTATAGTGCACAAGATGGGGTCCTGAGGGCTTCTGACTCTACAATGACATGATGACTGTAAAATAAATCCCTTGCCCTGCTCAGAGACAGAGCCCCAGTGACATGAAGGCCTGAGTCAGGTTCAGGATTCCGCTCCGGATACAGGAAGGCAAGTTCATCAGCAGAGAGTCAAAATCAAGGAGAAAGATCTAGACTGTTGAGGAGAGAACAAGTCTTATGTTGGAGCTCCCATAGTTCCCCAGAACCCCTCTAGAAATCAACATCTTCCATAATTCCTTTGAAAGCCCTGCCCTATCATGGGGAGGTGAATCTCCTCTCTCTCTAATTTACTTTCTAAATAAATATATTTTCAATCTAAAAAAAAACAAAGAAAATAAAAGTTCTCTCCTATAGTGTACCTATACATATATGAGGGTCACTGAAACTAAACCTGGCCAGTCAGATGCTTACCAGGCACAAGACATTGACCTAGGTGCTAGAACCCAGAATTCAGAGTCGAATGAGAGAGAGAGAGAGAGAGAGAGAGAGAGAGAGGAGGAAAATAAATGGCAGGATCTCGTCTACAGCAATACCACCCTGAACATGCCTCATCTTGTCTGATCTCAGGCAGGGTCGGGCCTGGTTAGTAGTCGGATGAGAGAAATGGCAGTGTGTCTTCAGATTCAGAGAAGTTGAGGGCCAGGGGTCATCAGACTATGGGCACAGCTGACTTCCAACTGCTCTCTCCAGACAAACCTTGAAGATAAGTGGTTTCAGGACACAAAAAGTAACTCCCCTCATACATATACATTAATTTTTGTTGAGGCAGAATGAACGCCCTGACAGCTAGTTGCCACTACTACCCCAAAGCAGCTGCTACTGCAAGAAGACAGCAAAAATGTCTACAGTGACTTCAGAAGCTAGTAACAAAAACAGGTGCCAGGTTCAGGGTCCTATTCAGGGAGCAACAAAGATCACTTTCTTTACTGTCTCCCCCTGGCAGCAGTGTCTGATGGAGAGAAGGGTTGAATTACACCTTGTCTCTCTGGTTTGTTGGAGAGAAAAAAAATTGCCATGTGAAGAAAGGGTTGTCCTCAGGGCCATAGCTGCCTCTGTAGGGCTGAGAAACAAAAGACAAAAGTAATCAGGCCTCACGCTTAGAAGGGAAGGACTGAAATGGCAAAGCCAAGGAGGCTTTAAAGGGAGCTAAGTATAGGTTTTGCAAAAAGGGTACAAGAAGCTCTGGCTACCCTGTGCCCACCCCAGTAGGGAAGTATTGATGTGGATTAGACCTTTGCTACCAGGTCCAACAATGGGTTTTGCCAGGGCCCCATGCTTTAGGCCACAGACCTTCAAATCAGCTTATACTTCTTAGGTTTTTTCTTTTTGGTTGTGTGGTCCACAGAAAAATGGTTGAATCTTGTGAGTCTCTCCTCCCTACAGTTGTTGTATAATACTACTAGCCCAAATGAGGTAGGAAGTACTAAGCGATTGGGAAGGAAGGTGAAAATATCTGCTTTTAGGATGAATCTGTACCTATATGACCTCAGATTACATCCCCACCTGAAACTAAGGTTCCCATCTCAGTTTATATTAGATCCCAAAATAACCTAAAAATCTCACTGCTAAGCATTCTGAGGACCTAAGAAAAAGATTAGCGACAAGAGTCACCTATCACTGGAACAAAGTTATAGATCTCTAGCAAAGAGATGGGAAGGAAGGAAATATATTTCCACAAAAGCACACTGAAACAGCCACAAGTATCCAAGTGTAACAGAGGTCAACAGCTTCCCACTTCTCCCAAGAATGGTTTCTCTCATCAATTCCATCTGGACACAGAGGATACAGTTGCACCTCCAAGTCAGCTAAAGGTAGGCACCTCCTTAGGAGAACCACATTTAACTATTCTGCCAAACCTAGGGTAAGAAAGAAGCTTGCTGGTTCAATTCACCTGGGCTCCTCTGCCAGCAAATCAAACAAGTCTCCAGAAATACAGGCCACCAACTTCCGGTAGCATTCTTTTGTTGCTTTTGAGCAGAGGAAGGAGGCAAAATAAACATTTTTGAGAAGTCAGATTCCAGACACTAAAAATAACATAATGGAATTTTCCTCTGAAATTGCCTTTGCTTATAACAATGAAGTTATATTTTAAAAAAAAGAAAGTCCAAGATAGACTGTATGGTGGTAACTGACTCCAGGATAACAGAGTATGAGTTCCTAGGAACTTATTACTCGAGTTTAAGATAAAATTCTGTGGGAGAACATCACAATGTTGAAGTAGTGCTAAAAGTACCTAACAGGCAGAAACTTAATGAGGGTGTCAACATCTGTTTAATGAGTAGCAGGTAAATATCTATCTGTATTGTCTGCACTTGTCTATATGCTTGAGATAATCATAATAATAATAAAAAAACTAAAGTAATGTGATTTGAAAGATTCTATTGGGTTAAAAAAAATTAAAGCAATGAATTAAACCATCTACCAAATTTACAAATATGTATACCCTTTGACCCAGAAATTCCACATCTAAGAATTTTTCCTAAAAATACACATATGCAAAATGACAAATATACAACAAGGTTTTTCACTGTAGCATTTTGTAACAGCAAAAGATTGGTAACACCCTGACTGCCCATCAACAGGGAACAGGCTAAGTAATAGTGGGGGGGGGCTGAAAAGGTCTTTTATGTGCTGATATGGGTTAATTTTCAAGACATAATAAGTAAAACAAAGCAAGGTACAGAGCAGGTGTATGTCATCTTCTCATTTAGGATTTTTTTTTAAGGAAGGAAGAAGGGCCAGACACGGTGGCTCACGCCTATAAACCACTTTGAAAGGCCAAAGTGAGAGGACTGCCTGAGTCCACAGGTTCGAGACCAGCCTGGGAAACTTGGTGAGACCTCATCTCTACAAAAAATCAAAAGCTGCAGTGGCTGTGAGCGTGCCACTGCACTACAGCCTGGGTGACAGAGTGAGACTCCAACTCAAAAAAAAGGAAAGGAAAAATAATGTATAATTTAGGTTCTTTAAGAATTTTTGTCTGTTTTATTCAGTTTACTCCCACAGCCTAGCACAGTACCTGGCACACAGTAGGTGCTCAATAAATATTTGCTAAGTCAATTTCTTGAGTGAATAAATGCACACATCCTCTCTGGAAGGAGATACACAAAACAATATTTCATATATTCGGGTAGAGAAGAGCACAAGGTTTTTCACTGAATATCTTTTGATTATTAAATTATGTAAACATTAACTAGTTAAAAAAATAAATAAAAGTTAAAAGACAAGAATGTGGGTTCTGGATCCTGATTCCAGCTTTTCCACTGACCATATACTCTGCTTACGCAATCATTTATACATTTAACAAGCAGTTTTTTGTTTTTTTGTTTGTTTTTTTTTTTTTGAGTTGGAGTCTCACTCTGTTGCCCAGACTGGAGTGCAGTGGCCGCTCCCGGCCACCGCAACCTCGACCTGCTGGGCTCCGGCGATCCTCCGCTCAGC
>NW_007251427.1:1078949-1080952 GCF_000164805.1 Carlito syrichta | reverse complement strand
CATTCCGAGTAGCCGGAATTACAGGCATGCGCTACCACACCCGACTGATTTTTTTATATATTTAGAGATGAGGTCTCGCTGCCCAGGCAGGTCTCGAACCCGCGGGCTCAGGCAATCCACTCACCTCAGCCTCCCAAAGGCGCGGGATTACAGGCTGAGCCACCGAGCCCGGCAACAAGCAGTTTTTTAAGCCCTACCCTGTGCCAAATGTATAGAGCACTAAGGATGAAGATAAAGAGTCTCTCCAGTCTCTTTTCTCAAGTAGTTTATAATCTCATGAGAGAAACAAACAAGTAACCCAACGCGTAATATAGTGCAACCAATGCTGACAAAGGTATGTATGCAAGCAAAGCAAAAGGAAGGCTAGAAAAGACTTCCCAAAGGAAATGATGCTTGAACTGGGACCTGGGGCGAGAAAGAATTAGACTGATGCAAACAGGAGTGTTTCAAACAGAAGAAACAAAGTAGAAACATGAGAGAACATGATGTATTTAAGGAACTTAAAACAATTTGATATGACTAGAATGTAGGGTACTCTACTTTGGAAAAATGATGGCAGGAGCTGGGCGCGGTGCCTCAAGCCTGTAATTCCAGTACTTTGGGAGGCCAAGGCAAGAGGATTGCCTGAACCCAGCGGTTCAAGACCAGCCTCGGCAACCTGGTGAGACCTCATCTCTACAATAAATCAACAAATTAGCCGGGCATGGAGGCTCACACCTGTAGTTCCAGCTACTTGGAAGGTTGAAACGGAAAGATCTCCTGAGCTTAGCAGGTTGAGGCTGTGGCGGCCATGAGCGTGCCCCTGCACTCCATCCTGGGCAACAGAGTGAGACTCCAACTCAAAAAAAAAAAAAAAAAAAGATGGCAGGACATGAAAGTTTTGCATGCCATCAACAAACAAACAAAAAACAGATTTCACCTCAAAGACAATGGAAAACTATTGAAAGGGCCAAAACTTGGGAATTACTATATTTTAAGATCAGACTTTACTTTTAGAAAGAGCATTCTGGTAGCAGAAAAAAGGAAGAGAGCAAGGCAAAAAGAAGGAAGGAAAACCAATTAGAACACTATTATAGTTACATGTTGAAAAACAACAGATTCTGAACTAAGGATACAAGATTTAAAATGGAATTATACAACATTTGATCACTGTTTTATTTGAGTTGGGGTGGGGTGGGGTGGGATGGGTGGACAAAGAAAGGGAAGATTTTCAAATGATTACCAAATATCTCACTTATGTGATGGGTAGGAGGTAGTGCCTTAAGTAAGGAATAGGAGAGAGAAAAGCAGGTTTGCCGGAGTGAAGATGGAGGATTACACTTGGAACATGTTGAGTAAGGAACGCCTATAGGATATCCAAAAGAAGTCCTCCAGTATTCAGATAAATGTCAGAACTAAGTAAAGACATGTGGTCCAGAGTCACCACAGCAGTTAAAGCCATGAGTCTGAAAAAGGTCATTCAAGAAAACTATGTAGAGGGCCAAGGAAAAAATCCTAGAAAGCATCTTTATTTAAAGATCAGTACAGGAATATAAACCTGTAAATGAGAAAGGAAGAAAATCAAGAGAGGATGAGGTCATAAAAGTTTAGGAAAGAAGAAACTTTTAAGGAGGATAGAGTGTTTCATTGTGTCAAGTACCACAGAAAGATCAGGTAAGATCAGAGCTGAAAAATTCCCATTGGATTTGGCAATTAGGAGGTGATTAGTGATCCTGACAACAGCAATTTCAGTATAGCAGAGAGGGTTGGAAGCTACAGGGCAGGTATATATCATTCTTGAGATCTTGGGGAAATCCAAGAACACGGCCATGAAAGGGAATTCTCACTTAACAACTCTTGTTTTCCACTACCCCTCCCATAATTTATCTAAGTATTTAAGAAAAACAATTCGGGACCTGCCTGGGCAACTTGGCGAGACCTCATCTCTACAATAAATCAAAATGAGCCGGGCATGGTAGCACACGCCTGTAGTTTCAGCTACTTGGAAGGCTGAGGCGGAAGGA
>NW_007251427.1:1078348-1078929 GCF_000164805.1 Carlito syrichta | reverse complement strand
CCAACTCAAAAATAAAAAAAAATAAAAAAAATAAAAACAAATAGGAAAATGCACATAAAATAATGTTAACATTTTATTAGGTATTAAACACAGAATGAAGATAACACAATGTATTATTACCATTACCTTAAAGCAAGTTCCATTTACTCCGCAAATCATCAAATATTTTTGGATATTTAGGTGCAAAATACAGAGATTTAAAAGAAAAAGAGTTTATGATACAGTCCTCAACTTCTACGAGTTTCCAATCTTGTGGAAGAAAATAATGCATACACACAATTAGGATATTACAAATACAATATAAACTATACCAAAAAAAAATGACTATTAGCATTTAGGAACTAGGATCTCATTTCCAGTGGCATGATCAAAGACGTTTCCTAGAGGGCTTTGATGGGAACAGTGGCTAAATTCTGTATGGTAGACAGCGTGAGTAAAGGTCCTCCAAGAAGACAGTCTTGTCTGGTTTAAATGCAAGGAAGGAAGTGGAGAGGAAGATGGGAGGCAATTATTAATAAATATCAGAGCCGGGCTTGGTGGCTCAGCCTGTAATCCCGTGCCTTTGGGAGGCTGAGGTGAGT
>NW_007251427.1:1056447-1078328 GCF_000164805.1 Carlito syrichta | reverse complement strand
GAGTGGATTGCCTGAGCCCACGGGTTCAAGACCCGCCTGGGCAACTTGGTGAGACTCATCTCTACAATAAATCAAAAATTATCTGGTCATGGTAGCGCACGGCTATAGTTCCAGCAACTTGGAAAGCTGAGGCGGAAGGATTGCCGGAGCCCAGCAGGTCGAGGCTGCGGTGGCCGGGAGCGGCCACTGTACTCCAGTCTGGGTGACAGAGTGAGACTCCAACTCAAAAAAATAAATAAATAAATATCAGGCTGGAATGGCAACCCTAGCTCTCTTCTGATTGCAGTTCTGCAGTGCCAAATGCCTGCTGGACATTTCCACCAAAGCAGGCAACAGCTGCTATAACTCTATTAAAAGCGAATCTGTATCTTTTCTCCCAAATGTCTCTGTTTAATCTACTTTGAAGTAACGGCATCATCCTTTACCGAAACCACTCTCAAGTCCTATCAGTTCTTCCAAATGCCTCTCCCAGCCACCCTCTCTATTCAACAATCACCCTCTCCTTTCTCATCCTCAATACCTCTCACCTAGATTGTTAAAATAGCCTTGAAAAAAACTGTGTTCTCTCCTCATTCCCACCCATGTTGCATATGCTGCTAGATTAATCTTCCTAAAACATGGCCTTAATTAAATCATTCCAATACATAAAGCCTCCAACAGCAACACAAAAATCTACCGGGGGTTGGGGGGACATATTTCAGTGAAATGTGAAAACTCAACCACATGATACAACTTTTGTGGAGAATAATTTGGAAAAATGTATCTAAAGTTTTAAAAAATGTGTGATAAGGCTGGGTGAGGTGGATCAGCCTGTAATCCCTGCACTTTGAGAGGCCGAGGCGAGTGTATTGCCTAAGCTCATGGGTTCGAGACCAGCCCAGGCACCTTGGCGAGATCTCATCTCTACAATAAAATAAAAAAGTTAGTCGGTGTAGTAGCACGCGCCTGTAGTTCCAGTTATTTGGAGGGCTGAGGCGGAAGGATCACCAGTGCCCAGCAAGTCAACGCTGAGGTGGCCATAAGTGTGCCACTGCACTCCAGCCTAGGCGACAGAGTGAGACTCTAACTCACTAAAAATAAAAATAAAAATGTGTAATAACTTTTGACTCAGCAATTCCACTTTCAAGAATTTATATGAAAACATTGGTTTTGTTTGCAAATATATATATAAGTATATTCATCTCACTGTTTATATAGCCAAACAATGCAAAATTATCTGAAAGTCCAATAATAGTAGATTGGCTCGAGTGCAATGCATTCATTCAAAGTAATGTTGACAATAATATAAAGTATGAAACTGATACGTATTTTTTGACATTGAAATATTTTTCACTTTTGCAAGACAGATACATGCATACTGGCACAAGGAAATGTCTGATAGAAAGCACATAAAAATGTTTACAGTGGTTATAAATAGTGCAATTTTAGTTCACTTTAATTTTACATTTTTACTTATTATTTTATAATTTTCCCCTAATAAATATGAATATTTTATGAAACAAAAAAGGAGGGGAGATTCTGCAACAACTAATATTCAACAAAAGCATAGCTCCTTCAGATTTTTCTAAACATTCTTTATCTGCAGAAGGCAGGAACTTGACATACAACCTAACAATTCTACCAATTGTTATGACACCAAAGAAACAAAGATGAAGAAGGTACAGGCTGCCCTCACTGAACTCATGGTCTAGGGGAGCCAGACAGATGACTGTAAAACAAGATGATAAGTACAAAGGGATGTATAAACTACCATGAGAACTCAGGTGAAAAAGTATGCAAAAGCTTTTTCCTGGTTGGAGTAGGAAAATAGGAGTAGGAACATCATGAAAATCTAGTTAGTGCCAACACTTTGGGAGGCCAAGGCGAGAGGATTGCTTGAGCCCAGGAGTTCAAGACCAGCCTGGGCAATATAGCGAGACCTAAAAACAAACAAACAAAAATCTAGTTAGTTTTGAGCTGGGATAAAAGATTACAGTATGAACAAGTTTGTGAGGCAGATAAAGTGGAAAGAACATTCAAGGCATAGGAAACAGCATAAACAAGGGATGAAACTGAAAATTGGTTTTTAAGAAGAGATGTGACATGATAGCTGGCAGAAGCCAAAGAAGATGAGGATTTAAAATAGGGCAGGGGGTCCAGCCAGAAAAGGATGGTTGTTGAGATAGTCCTGAGCTAGACAAACAGAACTTAATGCCCAATCAGATATGAGAAATAAAAATAGAAAATAAAAGACCAAAAAAACAAACAAATTGAATTTCCTTGCTTGGGTTAACAGATGGAAGGTGTGTCTGCAATAGGGAAAATAGGAAAAGAAGCAAATTTGAGCAAGGGAAAGAAGGAGAATGAAGACAAACTCAGTTTTGGATACATTACATTAGAATTTCTGTAGGCTTCAAAGTGGAAACACATTTGGAAATACAAGTTTGGCCTCAGTAAAAAACTCATAAAGTAGTTAGAGATTTTGATTAGAGTCATCACTGTACATACAGATGAAGTTGATACATGAAATCAACAAGGGAGATAAATTTGTTCAGAGACAGCACAGAGCACCTTTGGAAAAAGACGTCTAAATAGTACTTAATGTGACAATATCAAAAAGCATATGAGAATTAAAGAAAGACTACTGAATTCTGCAAGTAAGTAATCAGAAGTGAGACCAATTCAGTTGAAATAGTGGGCCCAAAGCTTGGCTACAGTGGGCCAAGATGACTAAAGGAATATAAGAAAGATTATTTAAAAAGTGTAATGGTAAAGAAAAAAAAAAAAAGCAGAGAGAGTTAGAGTGGAAAAAATCTAAACATACTTATAAAGAGTCACTAGCCAGGCACAGTGGCTCACGCCTGCAATCCCAGCACTCTGGGAGGCAGAGGTGAGAAGATTGTCTGAGTCCAGGGGTTTGAGACCAACCTGGGCAACTCGGCAAGACTTTGTCTCTACAATAAATCAAAAAATTAGCTGGGCATGGTGGCGCATGCCTGTGGCTCCAGCTACTAGGAAGGCTGCGGCAGAAGGATCACCTGAATCCAGCAGGTCGAGGCTGCAGTGGCCATGAGCATGCCACCGCACTCCAGCCTAAGCAACCAAGTGAGATTCTGACTCAGGGGAAAAAAAAAAAACAGAGTCATTAAGAGCCAGGAGTGGTAGCTCTTGCTATTAATTTCAGCTCTTTGGGAAGCCAAGGTGGGAAGATCACTTGAGGCCAAGAGTTCAAGAGCAGCCTAGGCAACAAAGCAAGATCTCGTCTCTGCAAAAAATAAAAAGAAAAACTAAATTAGCCAGGCATGGTGGTGCATGCTTGTAGTCTCAACTACTTGGGAGACTGAGGCGGGAGGACCGTTTGAGTCCAGGAGTTCAAGGCTGTGGTGAGCTGTGATCATGCCACTGTACTCCAGCTTAGGTGAAAGAGTGAGACTCCAACTCAAAAAAATAAATAAATAAAGCCAGGCATAGTGGTGCACTTCTACAGTCCCAGAGTTTGAGATTGCATCAAGCCACAATCGTACCACTGTACTTCAGTCTGGGCGACAGAGTAAGATCCTGACTCAAAAATGAAAACATGCCTGAGCCCAGGGATTCGAGACCAGCATGGTGAGACATCATCTCTACATAAATCAAAAAATTAGCTAGGCATGGTGGCACGTGTCTGTAGTTCCAGCAACTTGGAAGGCTAAAGCAGAAGGATCACCTGAACCCAGCAGTTCGAGGCTGCGATGGCGGCGAGTGTGCCACTGCACTCCAGCCTGGGCGATAGAGTGAGATTCCGACTCAAAAAATAAAAAAAATTAAGTAAAAACAAAACAAAAAGAGTCACTAAGAAAGGAGAGACTAAGAACACAAAATATATATGTAGGCCGGGGTCGGTAACTCAGCCTGTAATCCCAGTACTTTGGGAGGCCGAGGTGAGTGGAATGCCTGACCCTGCTGGATCAAGACCAGCCCAAGCAACTTGGAGAGACCTTATCTTTACAATAAATCAAAACTTAGCCAGGAGTGGTAGCACACGCCTATGGTTCTGGCTACTTGGAAGGCTGAGGCGGAAGGATCGTCAGAGCCCAGCAGGTCGAAGCTGGAGTGGCCATGAGTGTCCCACTGCACTCCAGCCTGCGCAAAAGAGTGAGACTCCAACTAAAAAATGTGTGAGTGTATCTGCCCAGAGACCTGCCTCTGAAATACAAGGGAATGAGGTGAGGACTGATAAAGACTACAGAAGTGCTGGGCACGGTGGCTCATGCCTGTAATCCCAGCACTTTGGGAGGCAGAGGTGAGAGGACTGCCTGAGCCCAGGGGTTTAAGACCAGCCTGAGCAATTTGGTAAGACCCTGTCACTACAATAAATCAAAAAATTAGCTGGGCATGGTGGTGTGTGCCTGCGGTCCCAGATACTTGGAAGGCTGAGGAGAAATATCATCTGAGCCCAGCAGGTCAAGGCTGTGGTGGCTGTGATCATGCCACTCCAGCCAGGGTGACAGAGTGAGATTTCAACTCAAAAAAAAAAAAGACTACAGATAAATTGAGTTAGAAACGTGTGGAAAAAGGCTAAATGACTTGCTGAGAATTTATATGGTAAGGATGGAGTAATAAGTTGGAGAAGAGTGGTGCAAATCTGGAATAGCAAGGAAAATGCATGACAGTCAACCAGAATGGAATAAAATGATTTCAGGGCAGGGTTGAGAATCAACTGGAGCTCATAAATCTGTGAAGGAATCAGACAGCACAGTGTTGTGTAGTAGCACTCAGCAGCTTAGTCGAGAAAAGGAACACAGATCCAGGACTGGGAATAGGGAAAGAAGATGTGGAAGAAAGAAAGAGACCTGAGAATGCCAGTACAAGGATTGTGGACAGGGTAGGTCAGGAAGGCTCTGACACCAAAAAGGGGCTGATAGACTGGGAGATACTAGATACCAAGTTTCATGGGCATAAAGAAACAGAAGTGGAAAAAAGGAGATTGTGACCAGACTCTGGGATTTCTAGAAGTGAAGCAAAAATACCCTTTCGCCAAAAGTTTAGTCACCTAGAACAGCAGTCCCCAACCTTTTTGGCATCAGGGACCGGTTTCGTGGAAGCCAATTTTTCCATGGGAGTTGGGATCATCAGACACTAGATTCTCATAAAAGAGTGCATAGTAGATCCCTCCCATGCGCAGTTCACAATAGGGTTCGGGCTCCTAGGAGAATCTAAGGCTGCTGCAGATTTGATAGGAGGCAGGGCTCTACTCCCCGCTGCCACTCATCTCCTGCTGTGTGGCCTGTTCCTAATACTAGTGGTCCCTTACAGTACCAGCCGGGGGGTTGTGGACTTCAGATCTAGAACACTAAAATTGATGTCATGCAGACTTCCAGGCTATGCTTTGACATACAAACTAGTTTTCAAAATGGGGCTGACACCTCACATGTTGCTAGAAGGGAATTCCAATGAGAGAGTGACAGGGTAGAGTTCGTCTAAGCATCTTCCTTCCTTAAGATTTGATCTGAATCTCTGGGTACAATATATTACCTTTTCTTTTTATTGGCCAGTAAATTATGGGGGTTCTCATGTGTGTGGAGTTGCTGAAAATAAAAGTTGAAGAAACTGGCTAATTGCTAGTTTGGCAATTCCTTCAAGGTCTTGTAACCAGCCAATGTAGGACAAGAGTCACTGCCCTCAGGCTCTTAGATCCTTCCACCAATGGCAAGGTACAACAGTATCAGCAACTTGAACATAATAGTTATATTCAACAGGAAAGCAGAAGTTGGGGTCTGCTAATAAGGTAAGTGATATCTAGGGTCAGGGTGAGAAAGTGAGTTCATTTCCTTTCACTGCAAATTGAAAGACTGACTCTAGTTTTTGAGCCCTTGTTCTCACAAGGACAGGAGAACCTAAACAAGCTACTTACTTGTTGTTCCCTAAAGATCTGGGCTCCCATCTAGTCTATTATCCTGGCATGGCACAAAAAGAAGAAATTTGAATCCTCTCAGGCCAGATGCAGTGGCTCAGCCTGTAATCCCAGCATTTTGGGAGGCCAAGGCAAGAGGATTGCCTGAGCCTGGGGGTTCAAGATCAGCCTGGGCAACTCGGAGAGACCTTGTCTATACAATAAATCACAAAAACTAGCCGGGCATGGTGGCATGCGTCTGTAGTTGCAGTTACTTGGAAGGCTGAGGCAGAAGGATCACCTGAGCCCAGCAGGTTAAGGTTGCAGTGGCTGTGAGCGTGCCCCTGCACTCTAGCCTGGGCTATGGAGTGAGACTCCAGCTCAAAAAAAAAGAATCCTCTCAGAGATGCTACAAATGAAACAGACTTTGCAATTAAAAAAGTGTACCTTTTGACATACCAAAAGGCGTATCAAAAGTTAGCTTGTCTTACTCTAAGGGCCCCAACTTCCTTCCAAACCTTCTCCTATCACCCAAAAGACAAGGCGTACAGTGATTGTGAAAAGTAACTTCTGATAGTAAAGTGCAATGATAGAAGGATTAAGAATTCAAGAGTTGGCAGGCTATCTGGATAAGCATCTGGAATGTGGCCCCCCACATCAGCCTGGGCTGCCATTCCATTTGGACTGAGATAGGCCCTGCTGTGTGAGATGGAAAAAGTAACTCCAAATGTTTGTTTAATGCAGTTCTGGTTCACCTTCACTTGGGTCACCGCCTTCCTTTGCTCACAAACACTTAATTGTCCCTGAAATGTAGGTCAGCGCCTTGTGGAACAAGCTGGAGGGAAAGCTAAGATCCAGCCTATCATCCAACAGGCCTGGAGAGACCCAAGTTGTGTCTAGGAGACCAAGACCTGTCAACAGTGCGTTATGCCAGAAGCACTTCAGGTGCTCCAGGCGGCAACCTGGCTACTGTCATTCCTAGGTGGTGACTCAGCAGTCTGGGAGAACAGAAGATGCTGGATACAGGGCTGAGGCTCATGTGAACCCAGGAAATACTTGTTCCACTCTGACAGCTAATGAGGTGTCCCTAATCATCCCTGAATTAAGGGAGCAAGGGATGAACAATCAGAATGCTGAACTTTCCTCCACTGTCCATATGTTCCTTTCTGTAGAATACCAAGCATTGTTCAACCATAAATGGACACTGTTCAACCATAAATGGACCTCTCCATTCCTTCCCCCAAATATTTTCTTCAGGACACCCAAAAATAAACACTGATCCTTACTCATGAGCTAGAGGTACATTCATAGCACTGTAACCTGTCATTTGAGCATGCCTGATGAAGGCATTAAATTTTTTCAATAGGATATACATCTTGTTCCCAGCCCAAAATACTCCATCCAGAATTTTAAGGGTGGGGGAGCCCACCCACCCCACCAGACACCAGACCTCCTCACCCTCTAACTGGCTAGTTCACTAAGCATAGGATATTGCTCCAAAGTAAAAAAAGAAGAAGAAGAAGAAGAAGAAGAAGGGGCCTAGTGAGATGAGGCAACAGGAGGCTGGCAGTTTGGGAAATAGCTACCAGAGGGTCAGCTGTCCAGCTGGCTCTGGAATCTGAAGACTTCTGAACCTAACAACTGCCTTTCTCAGCAAGAATCAAAAGTATGTGAGGCAGCTGTGAAGGATAAAGGCTGCAGAACCCAGCTTCTGAAGCCAGAGGCAAACCACTTCCTTAGCTATTGTACCCCCACAATAAGCAAATGCTGCCAGGAACTTCTCACCTTCAGACCAGATACCAGCTCAAAGAAAGAGAAATGGGAAAAGGAGTCAGTTATCTCTTTGGCAAAGAAACAGCACAAATATCTACCCCTCTCCCTCAAGTTATCTGGTAGTAAAACCAAAATCACTGGCAATCCCAACCTCTCTGAATTCTCACCATATTACTTTTCATTATCTTCTAGTCCCTTCTGGTCCCCCACTGCCCCCCAAAATACACATATTCACCTCCAAATCTAAGATGGAGTAGAACCATATAATCCAATACCTGATTGCACACTGGTGGGTTTTTTTGTTGTTTTGGGGGGGCTTTTTTGAGTTGGAGTCTCACTCTGTCACCCAGACTGGAGTGCAGTGGCCGCTCCCGGCCACCGCAGCCTCGACTCGCTGGGCTCCAGTGATCCTTCCACCTCAGCCTTCCAAGTAGCTGGAACTACAGGCGCGTGCTACCATGCCTGGCTAGTTTTTGATTTATTGTAGAGATGAGGTCTCGCCAAGTTGCCCAGGTGGGTCTCGAACCCGCGGGGTCAGGCAATTCACTCACCTCGGCCTCCCAAAGTGCTGGGATTACAGGCTGAGCCACCGAGCCTGGCCTGCATACTGTTTTTTATTGGGTTTGAGTCTAATAACTAGATTCTAAAATCTACAAAGGAAGGAATGTGCCTTATCGCTATTATTGTAGCTAAGACTGCAGGCTTACTATGAGCCAAGCACCATTTTAAGCATTTTTCACATATTATTTCATTCAATTTCCATAAGAATCTTATGAGATATGTGCTATCAGTAAAACATTCTTCAGATGAGAACTGAAGCACAGAAAGGTTCAAGAACTTGCCCAAGTTCAGTTAATAAATAGCAGAGCTGAGATTCAAGCCCTGGTAGCTTGAGTCCATGCTCTTTACAATCAGAACACATTATACCAGTGGTCCCCAGAGCAGCAGCATCAGCATTTCCTGGGAACTTGTTAGAAACTCAATTTCTCAAGTCCCACCGCAGACCTACTGAATCAGAACTGAGGGTGGGACCCAGTAATTTGTGTTTTAACAGGTCCTTCAGGTGATTCTGATGCAGGATCAAGAGTGTATTCAACAAGCTCTGCTACTTCTACTTTTCATTATTTGAGTCACACCCAAGAGGAGCTTAATAATATAAAAATATTCTGAACTAATTATGGCATAATGGCTGAGTGAATGTAGATTCCAGAGTCAAAACACCTGTCACTGTAAAACCTAGCTCTGCTGCTTACCAGCAGTGTGTCCTTGGGCAAGTCACTATGACTTCCTGTTCTTCAATTTCGAGAGTAAAATGGAGATAGACTGTGAGGATTACATTAGCTAATTTCATATAAAGCATTTATAATAATGCCTGGCACTTAGTACCATGTAAGCTCTCATTAACTATAGTCTTTGATCCATTTTACAATTAAATTCAATAAGAACAGGCCGGGTTTGGTGGCTCAGCCTGTAATCCCAGCACCATGGGAGGCCAAGGCAAGTGGATTGCCATTGCCTGAGCCCGCAAGTTCGAGACCAGCCCAAGCAAATTGGCGAGACCTCATCTCTACAATAAATCAAAAAATTAGCTGGGTGTGGTACTGTGCACCAGTAGTTCTGGCTACTTGGAAGACTGAGGCAGAGGGATCGCCGTAGCCCAGCAGGTCGACGCTGGGGTGGCCATGAGTGTACCACTGCACTCCAGCCTGAGCGACAGAGTGGGACTCCAATGCAGAAAAAAAGAAAAGAAAAGAAAAAGAATTTACTAGGCATTTAAATGCCAGGCACTTTGCTAGGCACATGTATTCCTTGACATCTTCCTGACTCACTGTCAGCCTTTCAGCAATGTTTACTGATGCTTTATTATATGCAGTACTCTGCTAACGGATGTGAGAGACACAAAGAATAAGGCATTAACTATTCCTTTAAGGATAGCACAAAGTAGTAGACAAGATACAATGTTTACACTGGTAACTATAACATACAGTAGCAAGTGATAAGAATCATAAGATAGCACTGTTTGGTGGAAAGAACATGGAGTTTAAGGTCATAAGATTTGGATTTAGTTCTAGTTGTGGGTGACCTCAGGAAAGTCACTTAACTAGAGCCTCAGTTTCCTCACGTGTAAAATAGGAGTGATGTTCATCTGTGAGGTTCAAATGAGAAATGTGAAAGCATTTTGTAGAAGCCTATGTGGATATTAATCATCAGTTATTATAACTGCTTTTTAAAAAGTGAATGTCTTTTCATAATATGTAAGTTCAGGAGGGTGATATGACTTGTACCTGAGGAAATAAAGAAAGGCTCCATTGAAAAAGTGACATTTAAAGCCAGGCTCGGTGGCTCAGCCTGTAATCCCACACCTTGGGAGGCTGAGGTGAGTGGATTGCATGAGCCCACAGGTTCGAGATCCGCCTGGGCAACTTGGCGAGACCTCATCTCTACAATAAATCAAAAAATTAGCCGGGTGTGGTAGCGCACACCCTGTAGTTCCAGTTACTTGGAAGGCTGAGGCAGAAGGATCGCCGGAGCCCAGCAGGTCAAGGCTGCAGTGGCTGGGAGCGGCCACTGCACTCCAATCTGGGCGACAGAGTGAGACTCCAACTCAAAGTAAATAAATAAACAAATAAGTGACATTTGAGATGGATATAGAATGATCAATGAGATGTAGAAATGAAAGGAAAATCCAGCCAGGTACAGTGGCTCACACCTGTAATCCCAACACTTTGGGAGGCTGAGGTGAGAGAATGCCTGAGTTCAAGACCAGCCTGCACAACTTGGTGAGACCTCATCTCTACAATAAATCAAAAAATTAGCTGGGCATGGTGACGCGTCCCTCTAGTTCCAGCTACTGGAAGTCTGAGGCGGAAGGATCGCCTGAGTCCAGCGGGCCAAGGCTGCAGTGGTCGTGAGCATGCCACTGCACTCCAGCCTGGGCAACAGAGTAAGACTCCGATTCAAAAAAAAAAAAGAAAGGAAAATCCAGGCACAGGAAACAGCATGAGTTAAGGCACAGAAGCATGAAAGCTGTATAGGAAAAGCACTATTCATTTTAGCTAGAATGTAAAGAACAGTGGGAGATAACATTAAAAAGAAAGGTAAAGGGTAAACATGAGGGGAAAAAAATCTGTTCTTTTCCCCTTATAAGCAAGCATCTTTGGTAATTCAAATAGGAATAAATGATAAAATGGTTAAAATTAGGTTTAGAATTTATCTGTGAATTTGAAGTATTCAGTACACCCTGTACTCTATTTTCATGGGGTGATTAAGAGCTAGCTATATATGCATGGAACATGGAATACCATAATTATGTAGTTTGTGCAGAGGCCAATTTGAAATTGATATTGTTATTCCTCATCAAAGCTTCTCATTGGGAATTCAAGAAAGAGACAGACAGCTCCTAAGAATTATTTAGCCTTTAGGGCCTTTTGATTTCATTACTGAAATGAGAGAAAGCTTTGTTCATCTAACACCAGTCATTTTTGCAGGATTAGGACCTCTATTCAAATATAACATGAGGTATACCTACTTTTGTTTTTGTTTGTTTTGACTGATTGTTTTTGTATAATAAAGCATTTCAACAAGATCCTTGAGAGACAGGTAGCACATAATCGAAGGCAGTACAAATTTGCTGATATAGAACTTAGGGCTTCCAACAGACTGTTTCAGACAAATTTTTTTAAGTTTATATGTTGATATAGTTGAATGAAATAATATAGTACATTTAATCCACAATTCTTACTTGCCAAAGAGCATCTGAAAGTAAAACAAATTTCCTGTAGAAATATTGATTATGAAAAGAATGTGGCCGGGCTCAGTGGCTCAGCCTGTAATCCCACACTTTGGGAGGCCGAGGTGAGTGAATTGCCTGAGCCTGTGGGTTTGAGACCCACCTGGGCAACTTGGTGAGACCTCATCTCTACAATAAATCAAAAAAACTAGCCGGGCGTGGTAGCACGCACCTGTAGTTCCAGCTACTTGGAAGGCAGAGGCGAAAGGATCGCCGGAGCCCAGCAGGTTGAGGCTGCGATGGCCGGGAGCAGCCACTGCACTCTAGTCTGGGCGACAGAGTGAGACTCCAACTCAAAAAAAAAAGAAAAGAATAACATTTTTAAAACTTTGAAGAAAGTCCATTTTTAGTCAACAAAGAGTAAATATAACTTGCTGATTATGTCAAATATTTTATATTTGCAATCAATGTCAAATATTTTATATTTACAATTCAACTGTCAGTTTTGCATAAAGAAGCTGCATAAGGAAAAAACATGAACTTCCCAAAAAAACAAGTAAAAGTTCAAATTTCAAACTAAACACTCTTGCACTTGTCCTTACTGTCATACAAGTGCCCCCTACTGTCATTTATATTTAATGTTTCTCTAAAATACACTCTATTCTTTTTTATTCATTTTTAGATCCATCCCTGAAGTGGCCTTCACAAAGCAGAAACAAAATTCTTTAGTCACTGAGCTCGGTGGCTCAGCCGATAATTTTTTGATTTATTGTAGAGATGAGGTCTCGCTAAGTTACCCGGGCAGGTCTGGAACCCGCGGGCTTAGGCAATCCACTCACCTCAGCCTCCCAAAGCACAGGCTTACAGGCTGAGCCACCAAACCCGGCTTGCTTTTGGATTTTTCCAGGTCTGGCCTGGGCCTGGTGATAGGCAGACAAGTCATAGCTAAATAGTAGTCTTTCTTCAGAATTTTGGCAGACACTGCAAAAGCCTGTCTAAGGTTCTGTTAAGTTTATACTCTGAAACCCTTGGAGGCCTCTTCTATCATCCTGGACCTATTTCCAATGTACACATTCTGGTGGTAGGCTGGGTTGAGGGGAACCCAGAGAAGAACATGTAGCTCCTTTATTGTATCAATCATCAATGATGAATTATTTATGTGTGTATGTACACATGTGTGTATATGTGTGCCTGTGTGTACACATGTATGTGCACACATATGTACATATATCCTACAAATCCTACCCTGGCAAGCCAAGTGTGCAGACAACTAGCCATTCACTGTGCTTATCAAGCCACAGCCATACAGCAATTCCCTCTTAGCCCCTGACCTGTGTAAAACAATCCAACAGTCTAGATTTGTCACCACCATAAGAGCACCATTCACAGTAAGATCAAAGAAGAGCAGGAGGTAAACAATGCTGGCAAGCTACAGGCACACAGCATTGTGAAAAATTCTATCCTTGGGAAAAATTAAACTAGGAGACAATAATATTTTTTCCCTAAAATTCTATCAGGCCTGGTCCCTACTGTATGGGGTTCGTAGGTCCATCATTCATCCGACCCCTATCAAAATAGGTTCTGCAAGCAAAACCCAGAGAGATGAAGTCAACTTACAAATAAGAGTATCATTCTACTTCGTCCTCTCCCTCCTAGTTTTGAAGAGGATTATTAGCCTTAAGAGAATCATTTCAACATTATTACTCTATTAAAAATAACCAAATTAGTAGCAAGTGTCCAACAACAGATAAACAGATAAATAAAAGGTAGTACACATATACAATCGAATTTTTTTTTTAGTCAGAGTCTCACTCTGTCATCCAGGCTGGATTGCAGTGGTACACTCACAGCCACTGCAGCCTCGACCTGCTGGGTTCAGGCTATCCTTCTTCCTCAGTCTTCCAAGTTGCTGGAACTACAGGTATGTGCCACCATGCCCAGCTAATTTTTCTTGATTTATCATAGAAACGAGGTCTCATCAAGTTGCTCAGGCTAATCTTGAACCCTTGGGCTCAGGCAATCCTCTCACCTCTGCTTTCCAAAGTGCTGGGATTACAGGTGTGAGCCACTACACCCAGTCATGGAATATTATTTAGCCTCAAAAAGGAAGGAAATTCTAACACGTGCTACAACATGAATGGACGTGAAGACATTATGCTAAGTGAAACAAGCCAGACACAAAAAAACACATATTGTATGATTCCACTTATATGAAGTACGTAGAGTAGTCAAGTTCATAGAAACAGAAAGTAGAATGGTGGTTGCCAGGGACTGAGGAGGAAGAGGGGAATTTATTGTTTAATGGGTTTAAAATTTCAGTTTGGGCCGGGCTTGGTGGCTCAGCCTGTAATCCCGTGCCTTGGGAGGCTGAGGTGAGTGGATTGCCTGAGCCCCCGGGTTTGAGACCCGCCTGGGCAACTTAGTGAGACCTCATCTCTACAATAAACCAAAAACTAGCCGGGCGTGGTAGCACGCGCCTGTAGTTCCAGCTACTTGGAAGGCTGAGGCGGAAGGATCGCCAGAGCCCAGCAGGTCGAGGCTGCGGTGGCCAGGAGCGGCCACTGCACTCCAGTCTGGGCGACAGAGTGAGACTCCAACTAAAAAAAAAAAATTTCAGTTTGGGATGATGAAAAAGTTCTGGAGATGAATGATTGTGATGGTTGCACAACAATGTAAATGTACTGAATTTGTTGTTTATTTTATCGTAATAAAGTAAATCATATTATTATGACTCCTACTAATAAAAACAAGCAACAATTACATACCTACTATGTGGCAAGCAATATGCTTTACATATATTAACTCACTTAACCTTTACAAAAACCCTGCAAGATGGTTATCACCACCAGCATTTTGCAAATGAGGAATCCTAATTCCTAATCCTAAAATCAGTTTGAGAGGTCAAGTGACTGTTCAAGGTCACAAGAGCTAGTAAATACCAAAGCCTTTCCACTGTGAAATGCTGCTTTCCACCCTAGAGGGAAAACATATCTGATACTACAAAACAAAACAAACCAGATAACCAAGAAGAAAAGGCACATGGTCAGCAACAGAGGTAAAAGGAAGAACTTACTGTTAAATGTTAGGCATATGCTCCCTAATTCCACTTACAAGGTTGTTCTTTCTCTGATGATATCTAAGAACTTTAATCGTATTAATTACCTAGTCATGCAAAACCCTAGCAAACTAGGAAAAGCTGCTTGTAATATCCACAAAACCCCAAAACAAAATTTCTCATAACCCACAAATTAAGTCCCTATTTTATAAGAATTTTAAAGGACTTCTCCAAGGCCAAGGGCAAAAAAATCTAATAAGAGTTCATTTAAAAATAAAATAATCACCAGGCTTGGTGTGGCTCAGCCTGTAATCCCAGCACTTTGGGAGGCTGAGGCAAGTGGATTGCCTGAGCCCGTGGGTTCGAGACCCATCTGGGCAACTTGGCAAGACTTTGTCTCTACAATAAATCAAAAATTAGCCAGGCATGGTAGCGCACGCCGTAGTTCCGGATACTTAGAAGGCTGAGGCGGAAGGATCGTCGGAGCCCAGCAGGTCAAGGCTGCGGTGGCTGGAAGCGTGCCACTGCACTCCTGTCTGGGCAACAGAGTGACTCCAACTCAAAAAAAGAAAAAAGAAATAAAATAAAATAAAATAATCTAGGAGCTGGGGCAGTGGCTCATGCCTATAATCCCAGCACTTTGGGAGGCCAAGGTGAGAGGCATGCCTGAGTCCAGGGGTTTGAGACCAGCCTGGGCAACTTGGTGAGATCTCGTCTCTACAAGAAATCATGAAAAATTAGCTGGGCATGGTAGCGCATGCCTGTAGCTACAGCTACTTGGAAGGCTGAGGCAGAAGGATCACCTGAGTCCAGCAGGTCAAGGTTGCAGTGGCCAGGAGTGTGGCATTACACTCCAGCCTGGGTGACAGAGTCAGACTCCGACTCAATAAAAAAAATAAAAAATAAAAAAATAAGATAATTTTGGAGTTAAAAAAAAACAAAAAACTGGCCAGGCACGGTGGCTCAATCCTATATTATCCCAGCACTTTGGGAGGCCGAGGCGTGAGGTTTGCCTGAGCTCACGGATTCAAGACCAGCCTGGGCAACATGGTGAGACCTCGTCTCTACAATAAATCAAAAAATTAGCTGGGCGTGGTAGCATGGGCAACTTAGAAGGCAGAGGCGGAAGGATTGTGACCTGAGCCCAGCAGGTCACGGCTACAGTGGCCGAGAGCGTGCCATTGCACTCCAGCCTGGGCGACAGGGTGAGACTCCAACTCAAAAAAAACCAAAACTAAGAGTTAGGTGTGTTGAAAATTAAGCCCCAGGTCCCCAAATACGAAGCAAAGCTCCACTACAAGTAAAGGAGTCCACAATGATTGCCTCCCTCTGCTCTCCCTGCTCTCATTACAGATAGATCAGGAATAGGCCTGACAGGCCCCTCAGCTCTTGGGAAAACAGTGGTCCGCAGGTCCACAGGAGGCGCTGCTTGTTAACAACCAGTTCCAATCAGCTCTCACCACTGCTGCACCTCCCAGAGTAGGGTCTGCTGGGGAGGACAGAGGACAGGAAATCTGGACAGCCAGATTCCTGTCCAGGCCTGTGTCACTTGGTCAGTGCTCAGGGAGTTCCATTCCAAGGTTGGTGTCACTTCCACCAGGGTCTAATATTTGCTCACTAGTGCATTTAGGTACCAAAAGGGCTGACTAGGGGTGTGGCAAGAGTAGAATCCACAGCATGTAGGTCCCCAGGGGGGACCAAGCTTTTCTGATTTAAGTGGGAGAAGGGGCTCTACCACCACAGGTCATGTAGGCCCAGCCCAGGAAAAGGATTCAAAACAATCCTCTCGGGTTCTATGTCTCTCCTATGGGGACAAGGAAGTCTGAGTTCATGCATGTGCTTTGAATTCCTCAAATGAAAGCCATTCAGCCGAAAACAAAAGCCTCCTTCCTTCCCACCCCCACACACCAAATGATTTATAGTCACCAAGTGTCTCCTGGTACTTAGAAAATATGCTATCAAACAGGAAATGAAAAAATATCCATTTCTTCCAGAAGGAAAGGAGAGGAATCACATTCATACAGAGAGAGGAAGTCAGCTGATCAGGATGCAAGCTATGCTAAGGGAAATGACTACTCTGTTCCAAATGCAGAGAGTTGTGCAAAGTCTAGTCTCCCTTAGGCTTCAGTCACTTCCTAGGTAAGAATTTCCAAGCCAGGCCACCTTGTTATGGAGTGACTGCATATTTACTAGTTAAATAGGGGAAACAGGCAAGGCATGGTGGCTCACACCTGTAATCCTAGCACTTTGGGAGGCCAAGACGGGAGGACTGCTTGAGTCCAGGATTTCAAGACTAGCCTGGGCAACATAGTGAAACCTCATCTCTACAAGAAAAAAAAAAATCAAATGATTAGCCAGCATGGTGGTGCATACCTGTGGTCCCAGCTACTTGGGAGGCTGAGGTGGGAGGATCTTGAGCCCAGGAGTTCAAAGCTGTGGTGAGCCATGATCATGCCACTGCACCCCAGCCTGGGTGACAGACTTAGACTCCCAACGCAAAAATTAAAATTAAAATTAAAAATGAGGTAAATAGCCGGGCTCAGTGGCTCAGCCTGTAATCCCGCGCCTTTGGGAGGCTGAGGTGAGTGGATTGCCTGAGCCCACGGTTTCGAGACCTGCCTGGGCAGCGAGACCTCATCTCTACAATAAATCAAAAAATCAGCCGGGCGTGGTAGCGCATGCCTGTAATTCCGGCTACTTGGAAGGCTGAGGCGGAAGGATCTCCAGAGCCCAGCAGGTCGAGGCTGCAGTGGCCGGGAGCAGCCACTGCACTCCAGTCTGGGCGACAGAGTGAGACTCCAACTCAAAAAAAAAAAAAAAAAAAAAAAGAGGGAAATAAAATCATCTCATCTCCTAATACCAACCAAAAACACATCTCCTCAAACTTCCTACTTTTTACTGATGGACAGGAGGAAAAGAGCCAGAAAGTAACATTTGCACAATACCTGGAGAAACCACAAGGGACATCTGCCAACAGCTACAGGTGACCCCAATATTTAACATATGCATCCACTCAATCTAAGTTGTGACTGGGTGTGGGGTACAAGCCAGAGAAGAGGCTGAGACTTTTCTTGTTTGCCCACAGCAATTATCATAATAACAGCTTTACATTTTTACAGTGCCTAGCTAGCAGGGACTGGATGCTTCCATTCCCCACCCCTAATCTAATCCTGGGACCTTCCCTTGGCTGAGAGATACCCCTCCATTTAAGAGGAATGGGCAGGTATCTTTCACCCCTGCTACAAAGGTCACAGTGCCTTATCCAAGGTTAGTAGTTAGTCAGGTGGAACTAACACTCACAAATTCTAAATGCTCTCCCACGTAAAAGAATTGCAAAACAACTTTCGTAAAAGTCTCGGGCAAGCCAAGCTCACACCTGTGAACCCAGGGACTCAGGAGGCTGAGCCAAGAGAAATGCTTGAGGCCAAGAGTTCAAGACCAGCCTAGGCAACACAGCAAGACCCCCCCACCACCACCACCACCACCATCTCTAAAAACAATTAAAAATACAAAAAAAAAATTCTCTACGTCCTAGCCACAAAAGTTCCTTTCTTTACCCGTCTTCACTGTCTACTAATGTCTTCCAATTCAATATTTAGCTATGTATCTGTCTGCAGTCAGCTCATTTAAAACTTCCCTCCACTATTCAGCTCGACATACATTTATAAACACTTTTAAGTTAGGCATTTTAAGTTAAACATCAGAGACCCAAAGATGAATGAGATGCTCTCCCAACTCTCAAGGTGCTCAGAGTCTTATGGAGGACAGAAAGGCAAACAAGTGTTACTCAGGGTTATCAGTTACATCAAAAGCAAAAGTAGACTTAGAATTCTTCAGTTCTCAGTCACAGCATCTAGGAAAACTTGGTTTACCCAGCGAAAGGAACCTTTCTCTCAAAAAACCTCTGAAAATATTTTTACTTTCTTAATTCCCAACTTAACACCTTCAAATGATGCTACCCAAATTTTCAAGGCTGTAAATTGGTATGGCATGTAAGAACAAGAACAGCATCACACTAGAAGAGAATTCTTGAGTCAGCTCTTGTAGGAAGTACTGCAGAACCGCACCCAGGAAACTTGATGTGAACAATGAGAAGAGTGTACTACTAACTTTTCCCCACTGTTTGTCCCTCCCAGAGCCAGAGAATGAAATATGTAGGAGGATTTATCTGACAGGAGAGAAAGGAGTAGACACCAAACCCACATCATTTCCATGGAACAAAACTCTCCCAACCAAGACAGTCTCAGTCCTCTCACAATGTTTAATGTAACTTACAAAAGGTCAGTTTAGTATTGCTATTGCCTCAAGGTTAATATACAGCTAAATCATCTCACAAAAAGTAGGGAGGCATCTAGCCTAAGGTTTTTAAAACCAAAAGTCCAGTCATTAGAAATGTATTAGGGTACTGGCTATATTTACACTCTTTTCAAAGCACCATTAATTTTCATCTTCTGATAATGAGATATCCGTTATAGGGGAGAAAAAAATGAAATCCAAAAGGGATCTTTTCCCTTTCAGGGGCAGGTACTAACACTCCAACATAAGACTTTCTCTGGATCCACATTACTCAGACCAAAAAAGAAAAGAAGAATGGAGTGAGGCTTTTCTTTCAAAACAATAGACCCTTGTATTAGAAGACCCCCAAACCCCTTAATCAAGCAATTAAAACATTCTGCCCCCTAAGCCACAGAAGAATTAAAACTATCACACTCCATTTTCTCTTCTCTACTTTTCTACCATGTCATGGTGGGGAAGAGGGGAAACAAGAGAAAGTGGGATAGAAAGGTAGGAAGATTAGAGTCAAAGTCTGGGCAGCTAAAGGCAGGGTGTTCCACTGCACACCTGAGCCTCAGAGATGGGAATGACTTACCAATTCAGTGTATTTGATGAAAGAGTGTCAGTGAAGGAGAAAAATAAGATGAGGCAAAAGAAGGTGGTAGGGTTGAAACAACAGGTTTTATACCACTTCAAGTAGCAATACCCACTGCCAAATGCAAGAAGGTCCTGGAAATTCTTAAGGTCTAGAGCTAGTAAGACAAAAAAGAGAAAGAAATGTCCCCATCCCCTGGCCCTACTTTGACTATCCTTCATTTATCGCCTAGATTTCCTAATTCTAACCTAAGCCTTTTCTCCAGATTCACTCTAATGAGAAAGTAAGTAGCTGGGTGGTACAGTTTTATAGCAAAGAAAATAAATGGCAATTAACAACTGGTTTGCACCAGAGAGGCTGGTTTGTCTAATCAGCCTTCTCTCTGCAATACACCATCATTTTATTCATGTTTTTAATAAAGCCATATCCCCACGTCTAACAATGTAGCATCCTCCCACCCTTCTCTTTTTCAGCCCTCCTCCTACACTATCGCTTTTCCCCAATGTGAATCCACTAGAGGAGGAAGCATAACCTGTTGCACAAGTATTTCATCTGCTGACACGCCTCTCAGGCACACACCCCATCTTGACAGGTAGCCAAGATGATGTCAGCCAGTGAGTGTTCCCTCAGGCTTCCGGCTCTGAACAACTGATCCTTAAAAGGGTGTGAGGTGCTAACAAAATCCAATCACATCAACATTTAGTGAACGCCTGCTAAATGTAGGCTACTGTGCTAGGCAAAATGGGAAACAGAACTAAGAAAAAAGCATAACCTGTGAGCCCCAGCAACACAATCTAACTAGACAAATACGTGAGACGTTAAATAACAAATTAAAAAATACAGGTGATAGTAAACAGCATTTATGGTCAGCTGGCAAATAAGTGGTAGAAGTTAATGGTAGCCAGGCTCAGTGGCTCAGCCTGTAATTCCGTGCTTTTGGGAGGCTGAGGTGAGTGGATTGCCTGAGCCCGAGGGTTTGAGACCCGCCTAGGCAACTTGGCAAGACCTCATCTCTACAATAAATCAAAAACTAGCTGAGCGTGGTAGCGCGTGCCTGTAGTTCCAGCTACTTGGAAGGCTGAGGTGGGAGGATCGCTTGAGCCCAGCAGGTCAAGGCTGAGGTGGCCGGGAGCAGCCACTGCACTCCAGTCTGGGTGACATAATGAGACTCCAACTCAAAAAAAAAAAAACGAAGTTAATGGTATGAGTTCAGAGGCATAATGAGTCATCATTGCAAAGGATTATGGGAAAGGTAGGGCTTGAACTGAGTTACAAATGTAGGCAGGATTTTATAAGAAGGTGGGGGAAAGACCTTACAGGAAAGGGTGCTCTAGCAAAGGAACAAATCTTTATTATCAATGGAGACTCAAAAGTAAGCCAGCCAGGTGAAGTGGTGTCACTACTCAGAAGGCTGAAGCAGGATTGCTTGAGCCAGGAGTTTGAGGCAGTACTGCATATGATCACGAATGTGAATAGGAATAGCCAGCCACTGTGCTCCAGCCTAAGCAACATAGCAAGATCCCATCTCTAAAAAAAATAAAATAAAAACTAGGCCAGGCCAATGGCTCACACCTATAATCCCAGCACTTTGGGAAGCCAAGGCAAGAGGGTTGCCTGAGCCCAACAGGTTGGGGCTGCAGTGGCTGTGAGGTGCCACTGCACTCCAGCCTGGGTGACAGAGTGAGACTCCAACTCAAAAAATAAATAAATAAATAAACAAACAAACAAAATAAGCCAGATGTATGCCAACAAAAATAAATAAGAGGTAAGGCTCATGAGACAAGAGGAGACACAACCAACATAAAGGAGTAAAGAATGTAAAGGGGCAATTCCAAAGTAAAGCTGGCAAGAAAAAACTCCAGAAAAGATATAAAGCTTGAATAGTGGTGATTAACCTAATCACTGGGCCTAGGTAGAGAAAAAAAAGTCTAGAAATGAGAATTTCTACTTTTTTCTTTTAATTTCTGTTTAAATGTATTACAATAAACATGTATAATAATAATAATAAAGTTAGATAAACATAGTAGGCCTGTGTTTTTTTTCCTCTAGGCCTGTTTTTTCCTCTTCAGTTCTAGGACATTATTTAAAGTAACTCACAATGTCCCGCACCTGACTAGGGCGCCTTGGTAAGACTTAAACCACTAGGTAAAAAGTACCAGCTGAAGTCACATTCTCTTTTCCACTCACAAACAACAAGAGCTCACAAGAATTCAAGTAAAGGTTACTTCCCTGACCCTTTCAGTTGGCACCATTCCAGATTTAGGAGTTTTTAGAGAAAAGGAGATTATGGACAGGCAGTTCTGTTCAAGGAAGTGAAGGAAAAGATAATATGGCTAAGAGTTGGAGTTCTGAAGTCCAACAGAGTTAGATATGAATGCCTACTCTACCACTTACTAGGTGTGACCTTGAACAAGTTATTTCACTGGCTGAACCATACTTCTCTCCTCTGTAAAATGTTAATAATAATATTTACTTCACAGAGTTGTTATGAGAATTCAGTGGGATAATGTTTATAAAGTTCTTTTTTTTTTTTGAGTTGGAGTCTCACTCTGTCGCCCAGACTGGAGTGCAGTGGCCACTCCCGGCCACCGCAGCCTCGACA
>NW_007251427.1:1034036-1056421 GCF_000164805.1 Carlito syrichta | reverse complement strand
GTTACCCAGGTGGGTCTCAAACCCGCGGGCTCAGGCAATCCACTCACCTCAGCCTCCCAAGGCACGGGATTACAGGCTGAGCCACCAAGCCCAGCTTTAAAGTTCTTAACATAGTCCATCCCTGGCATGTAGTTAAAATTAATGGAAGCTATTATTAATTCATTCAGTCCAAAAAACAAAGGCATCTCCCACCCAAGTTATAAATCAGGTCCATCTCTGCTCTTTCCTAAATGCTGCCAAAAACCAAAGTATAGAATTAGGCTGGGTGTGGTGGCTCACACCTGTAATTCTAGCACTTTGGGAGGCCAAGGCAGGAGGATCACTTGAGGCCAGGAGCTTGAAACCAGCCTGGACAGCATACTGAGACATCTTCTCTACAGAAAATCAAAAAATTAGCAAGGCATGGTGGCACACACCTGTAGTCCCAGCCACTTGGGAGGCTGAGGCTGAAAGGGTCAAGACAGTGGTGAGCTGTGATCATGCCACTACATTCCAGCCTGGGCAACAGAGTGAGACTCTGACTCAAAAAAAAAAAAAGAAGAAGAAGAAGCTGGGCTCAGTGGCTCAACCTGTAATCCCGTGCTTTGGGAGGCTAAAGTGAGTAGATTGCCTGAGCCTGCAGGTTCGAGACCCGCCTGAGCAACTTGGTGAGACCCATCTCTACAATAAATCAAAAAATTAGCTGGGCGTGGTAGCACGCACCTGTAGTTACAACTACTTGGAAGGCTGAGGTGGAAGGATCACCGGAGCCCAGTAGGTCGAGGCTGCAGTGGCCAGGAGCGGCCACTGCACTCCAGTCTGGGCGACAGAGTGAGACTCCAACTCAAAAAAAAGAAAGAAAGAAAAAGAAAAAACAAAGTGCAGAATTATCAGAAAAAGGCATGAACCTGGGTTTTTGTTGTTTTATAACAGGGTCTTGCTATGTCGCCTAGCTACAGCCCTAAACTCCTGGGCTCAAGCTATCCTCCCACTTCAGCCTCCCAAATAGCTGGGGCTACAGGTACACACCACCATACCTAGCTAAGGTTTTACTTTTTGTGGAGATAGGGTCTCTCTATGTTGTCCAGGGTGGTCTCGAATACATAAGCTCAAGCAATCCTCCCACTTCCACCTAGCAAAGTGCTGGGATTACAGGCTTGAGTCACTGTGCCTGGCAAGGTCTTGTCTATTTTTTTTTTAATCCACCTTTTTTGGGGGAACAGGGTGATCCTCCCACCTTGGCCTCTCAAGTAGCTAGGACAGGCACACACCACCATGCACAGCTAATTTTTTGTTTTTTGTAAAGATAGGGGTATCGCTATATTGTCCAGGCTAATGCTGACCTCCTAGTTTCAAGTGATCCTCTGCCTTGGCCTCACAAAGCACTGGGATTACAAGTATGAGCCACCATACTTGGCCCTAACCTTTTGATTTTAGATTAAAATCCCTTTTTATAATACATAATTTATTATAGGATAAATGCCAATTTTTTTAAAAGATGGTATATTAATTTTCCGGAGCTGCCATATAAAGTACCACAAACAGAGTGCTTAAACAACTGAAATGTATTGTCCTACAGTTGTGGAGGCAGGTTGTTAGCAGGGGTGGTTCCTTCTGAGGCCTATGAAGGAGAATCTGCTTTATGCCTCAGGTGTTCCTTGGCTTGTAAATGGTGTTCACTCAGTGCCTTCAAATCATCTATATTGTCTGTCTGTGTCCAAATGTCCCTTTTTATGAGAATACCAGTCATATTGGGTTAGGGCCCACTCTTAACTCAATCATTTGTAAAGATTCTACTTACAAGTAAAGTCACATTCGCAGTTACTGGGGGTTAAGACTTCAGTATCTTTTTGGGGTTACAGTTCAACCTGTAACAGGTGGTTTAGCCACCTTCTAACCTGGAGAGAGGAGGATTATGAAATTAACTTCTAATCTTTTAAGAATTATTACTAAGGTTCTCTGGGTAGGGATACAAGAGAGTTAAAAGGCAGGTTCAGGGCCAGGTATGGTGGCTTATGCCTGTAATCTCAGGATTTGGGAGGCTGACTGTGGTGACACGCACCTGTAGTCCCAGCTACCATAGAGGCTGAGGCAGAAAGACCGCCTGAGGCCAGAAGGTTGAGGCTGTGGTGAGACATGATCATGTCACTGCACTCCAGTCTAGGCAACAGAGTGAGACCCTGACACAAAATAAATAAATAGACAAGATCGGGCTATATGTATACTTCCTTTTCTACTAATTCTCATATTCCAACAGTGAGAATACTATTCTGGAAAAGGACGTACAAGCCAAGAAAGATTCTAAGTCCTTTTGAATCTGGTATATTTGCTTTCTTAATCAGTCTCTGAATGAATGGAAGAAAAGAAAGAGAACTTATGGATATTGAGTATTCACTTGTGTGCCAGGTGCTAATACACATTGCCTTATTTAATCCTCACAACATTCCTGCAAGGTATGAACTATTCTCTCCACTGCTAATGAGGAAATCAATGTTTAGAAAGGTTTTAAGTTGCCCAAGGTCATATAGTCAGGAAGTGGCTGAGCCAAGATTCAAACCCCTTGTTCTTTGATGATACCAGCCTGCTTAAACAAGTACTTTTGAACCAATTCCCTAAGTATGATTTTCTTCCACACCTCTGATTGAAATCACTGCATGATGAATGAATCACTGAAGAGACCTTATAAACCTCATCTAATTCCTCCATTTTTACAATAAGGAAACAGGCCCAAAGGAGAAAAGTGACTTGACCAAAGTCGAGTATCCAATCAAGGTTTCCTGATTTTCATTACATCTCATAAGCTTGAGAGCAATTAGCAATACGTGAAAATAGAGGGCACAGACAGTGGAATCAGACGGACTCAATTCAAATCTTGGCTTTGCCATTTACTGGCTGTGTGATCTTTGGCAAGTCACTTAACCTCTTGGTTGTTTTCTCACCTGAAAATGGAGATACTTTTTTCACATGGTTGCCCTAAGGACTAAATCAATTAACATATGAAGAAAGTATAAAAAATAGTGCCTGGAACATTAATAAGTACTATATGTGTTAACTGCTACTGTTGCAATTACCATTAAATAATGTTAAACAAAACACCAAAGAGTATATACACATTCACTACAGCTTTATAAATTGCAGAAAAATATACTCACTGAGAGATAATGAAAGAGATAAAGGAGAGGGAGGAAGGAGAAAGATTCTTTATTCTTTTGAATATTTGCCCAATTTAATTATCAGTAATAACATACTAATTGTGTATCTACACTGTGCCAGACTCAGTGTTTGATATTTCACAGACATTACTACATTTCATTAAATCTAAGATACCATCAATTGCAAAATGTACCATTTACTCTTCCAACAGCTCTATGAGGTAGGGAGTTCCCCTATTCTGCAGATGAGAAACTGTGTCACAGAGAGTTCAAACAATTTACCCAAAGTCGTACAGGTAGTATAAAGGCCAAACCAGGTTTCAATCTCAGGCTTATCTGACCCCAAAGCCCCTTAGACATAACCACTTAATTACAAACTCTGGGTTTCTCCAACTTTAATGAGCACAGAATCATCTGAGAATCCTGCTAAAATGCAAACTGATTCAACAGGCCTGAGGTGAAGCCTAAGATTCCACATTTCTAACAAGTTCTCGAGTGCTGTAGGCACTGCAGGTCCTTGGACCACCACTGACTACCTCAGTTCAAATCTTGGCTCTAACATTTACTGGTTGTGTGATCTTGGGCAAATGATCCTTGTCAATTCTTGCTAAACTATTCTGCTTCCCATTACAATCTCTCCCCATCCCCCTCCTCCTCCTCCTGGAACTCCACCTCCATCCCTGATCTCAGCAATCAGCTAATGAAAAGGACTCGGGAACCTCCTAATTAATCCTTTATTTCTCTGTCACTTTCACTATTCCATCTCTCCCCTCCCTTGTCCCCTCAGCTCAGTCTGCAATCTCCCTTGTAAGGTAGTCTACACAAAGCTACCTGAGAGGAAGCTAACAGAAAGCTCAAAATGAATGGCTGTGGCATCTAAGAAAAACTCTCTAAGAAAAGTCCACATCACCACTGTTATTCTGAAGGGTGAGGAAATGTTTCTGGAATAAATTGGAAACTAAAGGTGATTTATTCCCATTTCTCCAAAGCTAACGGGTATGACCTCTCCCTACCTCCACTCTCAGCTTAGGTCTCTGAGCAGCGCAGGTAATTATGATCTGCCCAGTTACTACAGAACAGCTAGTTTCAATTGGGTTTAGTCCTCTCCCACCGTCTTACATTTTTAGATACTTTTGTTTGTACTCTTAGTGCTTAAGAGTACTACCAAACACAATAGTGTTTGTAATGCACAAGTATGTGACATCATCACCTTTGCATAGTCTGTTCTGGATCCCCGAAAAATAAAAGTCTGAAATGTGAATTATATATAATGTAACTGAGTGGGGGTATGTGCAACAGATGATTATTTTTTGACTCAAGAGCCCTACAAACTCCTATTAGTACAACCCCACTGCTCCATGTTGTCTTAAGGTAAACAATTTCTGTAACTCTACTCGAGAGGTTCAAATCAGTTCAAGAGTAGTTGAGCTTGCAAACTTTAAAGCAACTCAGACTACAGATCCAAAAGTTATACTGTGCCTTAAGGTAAGATGGTCTTATTGCTCGTAGAGTTAATCAGGCCTGGGTTTAAAACCCACTTCAGTCACTTACTAGCTGTGTGACTCTCAGGCAACGGCTATGATTCCTTGACCCTCAGTTTCCTCATCGGTAAAATTTACCAATGTCATTGGATCGTCATAGGATGTCATTTATGATGTTAAACGAGATAAAATACCTAACATTTAGTAAGGATTCAATATATATATCAGGTTCTTCCCTTTTCTTTCCCCACCCTCCCACTCATATACAGTTAGGTTTACACATTAGTACCAAATTCATAAAGAAACTATGATTAAGCATGGCTTAAAAAAAAAAAAAAAGCAAATAAGTCAGCTAGGCATAGTGGCTCACATCAGTCATCCCAGCACTTTGGAAGATCAAGGTGGAAGATTGCTTGAGCCCAGGAGTTCAAGACCAGCCTAGGCAACACAGCAAAGTGACATTTCTACAAAAAATTTTAAATATAGTCAAGTGTGGTGGCACACACCTGTAGTCCCAGCTGCTCAGGAGGCTGAAGCAGGGGGTCACCTGAGCCCAGGAGGTCAAGGATGCAAGGAGCCAAGATTGTGCCACTTGTACTCCATCCTGGCCAACAGAATGAGACCCCAATTTTAAAAAAAAAGTTCCCATTCTAGGGAGAAGGAAAAATCAGACAATGAACAAAATGAATAAAATATGTTACATGATTACAGGGAGTTCCAGACATCAAGTGAAATAGAACTGTAATGTTCCAAAGGAGAAAGTGAGTTTGAGAAATGGAGATTAGGAACTCATGTAGTTCTACAATTCTATGAGATGAAAATTTGAAAATAGTATAAAGGGACTCCATTATATTCTGCACACTATAATTCTTTATGTGATAACACCACTTTGGTCTTAAACTCTGAAAAGGGTAGATTACGTATTTAGTGTACACAAAGCACCCAGTGCATAGCATCTCACACTGAATCCGAGATAGATGAAAAGCTAGCCACACATTCAGATTAGAGAATCAGAGATCTAAAAGGAACCCCAGAAAAGCATCTGGTTCAGTTTCCTGTCTTTGGCAAATGAAGAATTAAACCATCTATGAGAGTACTCTATTTTCTTCTTTAAATCCTTCAACAGCAAAAATGCCATGCCATCCTAACAATCTAATGTTATTACCCTTAGGGTCACTGCAATTTCTCCTACTACTATCTAATACTATATTCTCTTTTTTAGACATAATTTCATGTACTGAACAAACATTTACAGCAAATTTGTAGATACAGCACTCATTCATCAAACACTTTTCAGCACCTATGCATGCTAGGCACTATGCATGCTAGGCACTGTGCTAAGGCTAGGGAACAAAAGTTTAGAGTATGATGAGGAAATAACCATATAAACAACCAAACCACCATACACATATCAGAAGAATCTATAACCTACAAAGGTAGCAGGGAATAAAGAGATTAATCATATGGGAAGAGAGGGTCAGGAAACACTTCCTAACAGTAAGATTGTCTGCACTGTGTTTAATAAGGTAAACTGGAATTTGCTGGTAGGTGAGGTTAACAGGTGAAAGAGAAATTCTAGGCAGAGGGAAAAGCATGGGGAAAGAAAACCATAGAGATGTTCTCTGCTTTGGCATGCTAAGAAGCTGAACTTAGCTTCAGCCTGATGAAAAGAAAAATGCAAGGAAAATGAGGTTACACTAAGTAGGCAGGGATTAGACCATCACAGACATTCTGTTGCATGCTTGGGCTTTGTCATAAAGTCAATGACAACCACTCAGAGTCTTAAGCAGAAAACAGACATGATTCATTTTGCACTTTTGAAGGTTTTCTCTGGTAAGAATGTGACAGAAAGACTGATGGGGAAGAATGAAGCCAGACCAGTTAAAAGCAACCACAAGCCGGGAGCAGTGGCTCACACCTGTAATTCCAGCACTCTGGAAGGCAGAGGCCAGAGGAGGCCGGGAGCGGCCACTGCACTCCAGCCTGGGTGACAGAGTGAGACTGCGACTCAAAAAAAAAAAAAAATCAGCCGGGCGTGGTAGTGCATGCCTGTAATTCCAGCTACTGGGAAGGCTGAGGCGGAAGGATCGCCGGAGCCCAGCAGGTCGAGGCTGCAGTGGCCGGCAGCAGACACTGCACTCCAGTCTGGGTGACAGAGTGAGACTCCAACTCAAAAAATAATAATAATAATAATAATTAGCTGGGCGTGGTAGTGCGTGCCTGTAGTTGCAGCTACTTGGAAGGCTGAGGCAGAAGGATCGCCAGAGCCCAGCAAGTTGAGGCTGCGGTGGCGGGAGTGGCCACTGCACTCCAGTCTGAGCAACAGAGTGAGAATCCAACTCAAAAAAAAAAAAGCAATCGCAGCAATCCAAATAAAAGATTACAGGACCTTGGACTCGTATATTAGCGTGGGAGCTGGAGAAATGACAGATGGAGAGAGTTGTGGGAGATGGACTCAATCTTGGTGAAAGACTACCTGCTTGGGCAGGATGAGAGAAAGGGAGGAGACACACATGAAGTCCAGGTTTCTTTAGACCACTAGATGGATGGTGAAGGCATTCACTAAATGGGGAACACAGGAGAAGGTCTGGGAGCAAGGAGGGAGCAACAATGCCATTTTAGGACACATCAAGCTTGCAATGTCTGCAGGACAACCACATGGGAAAAAAAACATCGTGAAAGGTACTGGAAGTTGCTAGAAATACTAAGAAACATAACAACCACCACCATTTATAGAGTGGTTCAATTCATGAAGTGCATAATATGCATCTCATTTGACACAATGTAGACCTTCAAAGAGATCACAATTAGGTTGGGAAGTTCAGACAAATAAACACAAACAGTTAAGTAACCAAAAATAAAAATTAAAAAAAAAGAAAACAAGAAACGCTATAAGGCAGTTTTGGTTGGTGATGGAGTGCAAGAAAAACACTTGTTTTATATATTTTTGTTTGTTTGTTTGTTTTTGAGTCAGAGTCTCACTCTGTCGCCCAGGCTGGAGCACAGTGGCACGCTCATGGCCACCACAGCTTCAACCTACTGGGCTCAGGCAATCCTTCCACCTCAGCTTTCCAAGTAGCTGGAACTACAGGCATGTGCCACCACACCTGGCTAATTTTTTGATTTATTGTAGAAATGAGGTCTCACCAAGTTTCCCAGGCTGATCTTGAACCTGTGGGCTCAGGCAGTCCTCTCATGTTGGCCTCCCAAAGTGCTGGGATTATAGGCATGAGCCACAGCACCCGGCCACTTGTTATATTTAAAGACCATAATCAAATCACCACTTAACTTTCCAATCTCTGGAACTTTTGTTTATTTAAATTTCTATATCATCAAAAATCTATCTGGTGAAGGTATTACACATCTTTTAAAGTCAGAAAATGAAATGTAACCCAGAAAAGGAGAAGGAGGAGAAAAAAGAAGGCTGGGGTTTTGGCTCTGCTCTTAGACAACATATACAGTCAAAGGCAAAGGGAAGCAATTAATGACAACAATATTATGTGCTGCCTTCATTAGCCCCTTAATACTGCCCCCACACCTATCTCCTCTTACTAACACAGCACCTGTGCTACAATTATACCAGATACTGCCTCTTAGTCCTTCATAACCACTTATTCATGCCAGAACCCAGACCATTCCCTTCATTGCCTCACCCCTTCCCAGGTACCTCCACCTCCCCCAGGTAATCTAAGGAGGCCTGAGAGATGGGAACCTAATGTTCCTTCTATCTTTCTCTCCCACAGGGAAGGTGGAGAAAAATTTCAGAGTCTAGCAGTTCCCCATTCTTTCTAATAAAGGCAGTATTACATGAATACTGCTATTATACTTTTTAACAATAACAACAATAAAAACAATGAACCAGGACCAGCCTCAGAGGTTCATGCCTGCAATTCCTGCATTTTGAGAGGTCAAGGCGAGGCGAAAGGATTACTTGAGGCCAGAAGCTCAACACCAGCCTGAGCAACACAGCAAGAACTTGTCTCTACAAAAAAAATTTAAAAATCAATTAGCTGGGTGTAATCTGTAATCCTGGCAATTTGGGAGAATAGCTGGAGATCAGGAGTTCGAGGTTACAGTGAGCCATGATCATGCCACTGCACTCTAGCCTGGGTGACACAGCGAGACCCTGTCTCCAAAAAAACAATGAGTCAGTCCTCTGAGAGACATGAGGACCTCAAAACATCTCAACCACACTAGTCTACTACCTATTTTCCATTTGGGAAACTAGCCAGCAAAGGTTGGGACAGGTCCTGCATGCTTACCCCCTAGAAGTGACTCAGGCCAAGCCAGGCAGCTTCTTTCCAACCCAATACTGACTCCACAGCCTCAGGCTGTGGCTAGCCTTGGCTGTTGTTCAGTCTGTGGTGTTTGTGAGCACACGAGTGTTTGCAGTAGGTCTAGAATGAATTTTCTCATGTTACAAAGATAATGGTACCAGAGGAGCCAAGCCTTCCAGGTACCCTCCCTGCTGGAAACTGGAGCCTACTGCTTCAGCCGTAGGTCACTAGAGAGAGAAAGCCCTGTGAGACTCTGCCCCAGCTGTGTGGATAACATGACAAAAAGGTCCTGCATGACTAGAAAGGATTTTTAGAGAGAAACTGCTTGGCACCAAAGGGCCAAGGGTGGCAGCTCCCTGTCATCTTAGAGCAGATGATCTTGTCTCTGTCAGTCCCCTTTGCCGGTCAACTACCTTTTTAGGATATCTTCTTTTTTTTGAGTCAGAGTCTCACTCTGTCACCCAGGCTGGAGTGCAGTGGCATAATGGCTACCACAGCATCAACCTGCTGGGCTCAGGTGATCCTTCCACCTCAGTCTTCCAAGTAGCTGGGACTACAGGTGCATGCCACCATGCCAGGCTAATTTTTCTGATTTATTGTAGAAACAAGGTCTCACCTGTTGCCCAGACTGGTTTCAAATTCCTGGGCTCAGGCAATCCTCTCACCTTCGCCTCCCAAAGTGCTGGGATTACAGGCATAAACCACTGGGCCTGGCCCCAGGATATCTTCTACTGTGAAAAGAATAGCTAAATGAGGAGTAACCATCCATTGTTTTTCAAATGTTTACACATTCTTTATTGTCTTTTGTCATTTGTAATGTCTATTATATACTGTAAACTCCTAGAGGACAGAGGGCTTATGAAATCTATTTATTCAGTGTAATATACTATACTACATTCACAGAGGCTCTTAATAGAGGCATTTTTGCTGATGGTGATAACATTAGTAGAGGAAGTATATATATATAAAGGGGCATTCCCTAAAGTAGCTTAAAGTAGACCATCCACGCAGTATGTAAAACCAGAGACACGGAACACACAAGTATACCTACACGCACCTCTTGCAGGTCAAGACAGAAATTGTACCGGATAAGCCAAACCAGGGACTGAAACAAGATCAGAGATTCTCCAAATTAGTGGAGACATATCTTCCACTCCCTGGAGTGACTCATGTCAAGTTTATCTGATATAGAGTCCAAACTTAAAAACAAGGAGCAGAAAACAAGCCACACCATGGGGAACATGCCAATTATCCAAAGGATGTGGAATGTGCCAAAAGGGGTAAGACCTAAGTCGATCTGAGCTGGGCCTAACATATTAGGAAATATCCTTTGCACTGGACTAAAGGTGAAAAAAAAAACCAAGGAAGTAGAGGACAAAGGGTAAGTAATACTCTTTTTAGATATAAAGGTCAGATAAACTCTAAAGGGCACAATCGCCATCTGAAAGGTAGTGATTATACAGAACCTATTAAGGTAAGGCAGGAGGAATCTGAGTCATGAGAACAAATCCACCACGTTCACTACCTGCCTGCCAAAACAAATAAGAAGGAGGCTGCATCTTCCACAACAGCCCCTCTGTCTAGTCTTGCAAAAAACCTAGATCTTCACAAATCCAGTCCAAATAGAATAGGGTATACTGATCACATAATCTTTATGGAAGGCAAAGCCCACATATGTTTCTAAGTTCAACTACCCTGTGGGATTTTTGTAGAAGCTGGGTTTGAAGTTCACTTTCAAACCAATGAATCCTGCACTCTCCATGTCAGAGAGTGAGATAGTGATTAAAGATCCCAGGTGAGACAGACGTCTGTCTATATCAAGCCAAGATACAACTAGGAGCCAACTAAGGCCAGTGACCTTTGAAGGGTCCCTCTCAAAGTATCAGGGCTTCTGCCTGAGCCTCTCCCTTCAGCCACTAGGCAGTTTGTTAAACAACCTGGAGCTCTTGCCCAATCCTTGGACCAAAAGGAAATAAAGTTTTCTGCAGGGGAAAAAAAAAAGTCAAGATGCTCCATCCACAAAAGTCCAATTAACCCAACAAATACATAAAAATCAATTTCTGCCTAGCACTCTGCTAAATGATATAAAGGAATGCAAAAGTTATAGATATAGTTCCTATCTACCCTGAAGGTGCACATAATTTTGCTGGGGGGACAAAATACGAGCCACCCAGAAAACACATACAAACAACCGATAATCCAGCAGATGTTACATTTTAAAACAAACTACAAGGACCTCTTATTCTTCCATCAAAACTATGCTAGAAAATTCTAATCCTGGATCAATCTACCTGTCTGCCTTAGAATCTACACTCAAGTTGTCGAATGCTTTTGGGGCTAGACAGAAAGCACATACACAGACACACACTAAGAAATCTCTTCTCTCCTTTCTCCTGACTCTGAGTAACCCCTTACTTCATAGAGAGAATAAAAGCATCAGAGGACAAGTCCTGCAATTCTAACCAATCAACTTAACTACTTGCATTCTTACCTTCTTCTCTCTGAACTTTCTCAATGACCCATCTTTTGATTCTAGATCCCAGGCTCCATCAATTATTCTCTCCCTTCTTTGAATTTTGTTATATCTCTCCTTCTCTTCTGGCTCTTTCCAAACAACACTTAAAAAAAATGCTTAAGTCTCTCCTGTGTTACAATAAATAAACAAAACTCCCCACACCCTACATCAGCCTCTATATAAGGCCTTCCTCTCCCAAAAAAAAAATTAGCCAGGCGTGGTGGCGTGCGTCTGTAGTTCCAGCTACTTGGAAGGCTGAGGCAGAAGGATCGCCTAAGTTCAGCAGATCAAGGCTGTGGTGGCCGTGAGTGTGCCATTGCACTCCAGCCTGGGTGACAAAGTGAGACTCTAACTCAAAAAAAAAAAAAAAAAAAAGGCCTTCCCTCTCTTGGTTCCTTCAAAGTCCAAGTTTCAAAACTCACGGACTTCACTTCTGCACTTTCCATTCACTTCCCACAAGTCCACTGAAAATGCACCAGTAAAGACGACCTTTATATTGGATACCAGTAGTCCTTGTCTTATGACCTCTACATAATGTGACACTGTGCCAACACACCCTTCACACCCTCCTTCTCAGGAGCCAGGCACAGTGGCTCACACCTCCTATCCCAGCACTTTGGGAGGCTGAGGCAAGAGGATTACCTGAGCCCAGGGGTTCGAGACCAGCCTGGGCAACTTGGCGAGAACTCGTCTCTATAACAAATAAAAATATTAGCGGGGCATGGTGGCGTGCACTTGTAATCCCAGCTACTTGAAAGGCTGAGGCAGAAGGATCTCCTGAGCCCAGGTGGAGGCTGCGGTGGCCACGAGCATGCCACTGCACTCTAGCCTGGGCAATAGTGTAAGACTCCAACTCAAAAATAAATAAATAGATAGATAGATAGATAGATAGATAGACAGATAGACAGACAGACAGATAGATAAGGAAAAAGAAATTTCTCTCCTGTTCCTCCTACCTTTCTGGCCACTCCCTTTATATGGACAAATACCTTCAGGGATCTTCTTTCTGAAACCACTCTCCCTTGGAGTTACCCAGACTTTTTGTCTCAAACTTCTGAATGTACACATGCTCCCTAATCAGTCTCCTTCTCCACTTCTGTGGCTTTGGTTTAAGCTGATGACTGCCCCATCCATGGCTCTTCTGAGCTCCACATTCTACACAGCCAACTACCTACTGGACATCTCTATGCAGCAATCCTCAAAAACCTTGAGCCCAATGCAACCTAAACTGAACTCAGTACCTTCTGCAATCACTGCCACTTCTTATATTCCTCCTCTTATATTCCCTATTTTAGTTAATGACACCACAAATCTGCAAAAAACTAGGTTCATTCTTCCCTCTCCTCCTCATACACTACATTCAGTTAGTCATCAAAACTCATGGGTTTTACCCCTTCACATTTCTTGATTTGCTCACTTTGTTACATTACTACTTTCTTTTCTCTTTTCTTTTTTTTGAGTTGGAGTCTCACTCTGTCACCCAGACTGGAGTGCAGTAGCACACTCACATTCACCCAGCATCAACCCGCTGGGTTCTAGCAATCCTCCTGCCTCAGCCTTCCTTCCAAGTAGCCGGAACTACAGGCATGCGCTACCATGCCTGGATAATTTTTCTTATTTATTGTAGAGATGAGGTCTCGCCAAGTTGCCCAGGCTGGTCTCGAACCTGCTGGCTCAGGCAATCTACTCACCTTGGCCTCCTAAAGTGCTGGGATTACAGGCTGAGTCACCGAGTCTGGCCTATATTACTACTTTCACAACCTTAGTTTAAACCCTAATCACACTGCCTAAATTCCTGTGACAGCCTCCTAACTGGTCTGCCACTAGTTTTGCCCCCACCCTGCCCAGTCCTCCTTTGCACTGCTGCCATGGGTAAAGTATTCTTAAAACCTCATCATTCATAGTCATCCTTGCCTAAAATCCTCCAGTGGCTCCCAAAAGCCTTTAGGATAAAGTTCAAACTCTATACAGTATGACATACAAAGCCAGTCAACATGTTAGCCTGGCCCATTTTTCCTACCTCATCTCCTTTCTCCTTCCTTCACTCCAACCTTACCCACAGTTGCCAAATATTCCCTCCCCTCAAGCTCTCTCATCCCTTGCTTTTCTATTCACACTGCCCACAAAGCCCTTTCCCCACACATTTTGCACAAAGAGTCCTGAATCCTTTAGGTTACAGCTCAGATTTCATTTCCTCTTGGATTCCTTCCCTGACCCTTCACCCAGGGGCTGTATTGGGTACTTCTCTTCACTGCCACAGCACCAGCATTTGTCTATGTTGTAGCACTCCCTACAACAGATGGCATTGTCATTTTACCAATAAGTTTCCCCTGTTAAACTATAAGATGATAGATATACAAGGACATTATCTTTGCTTCCTCAGTATGTCACCTACTTCTTGGTTCAGAGTAGACATTCACTAAATGCTTATAATTAATGAATAAATGAATCTTCCAAACAAGCCCCCTGACACCCTGGGAAAATAACAAGTCAAGACATAACTAAGTATTTCAGAGAGTTTTTTTTTCTTTTGAGACAGGAGTCTTGCTATGCGGCTCAGGTTGGCCTCAAATTCCTAAGGTCCTCCTGCCTCAGCCTCCTGAGCTGAGACTCAGGTAGCACCACCACACCCAGAAGTTAGAGGGGATTAAAGGGATTTATTATGAAATTATTGCCAAGTATTTCTGGAAGCGCACAATGAAAGCTGTTCAGAGAATGATAGAAAAGGTGTCCTGAGACACTCATTGCTAATTTAAGTGAGAAGTAAAGGCTAAGAAACACAACATTGAATCATAGGTTCAAATGCACAGCCCTATCTAACAAGTTCAGAAGGAGCAAAATCTTTAGAAGAAGATTTTTATACCAGAGAGGGCACGTTGTTGTAGAAAAGCCCTGGAATGAGGGGTAATTCTTTTTCAAGGCAAAATCATCTAGAAAATAATTAGCAATGTTAGTATGTAAACCTAAGTCCCCGTATCTGCCCAAAACTTCTCTCAAATATACCTCTCTCCTCTTTAACAGTCATTCCTTAAACCAGGAATATTCCTAGCTATTAGGGAGGCTGAGGCAGGAGAACTAATCAACCCTAGGTCAGCCAATCCATCTAAAAACAACAACAATAACAAAACAGGCCAACAACAATAACAACAACAATAACAAAAGTGGCTCATGCCTGTAATCCCAGCACTAGGAGAAGCCAAGGTCTGCTTGAGCCCAGGGGTTTGAGACCAGCCTGGGCAACATAGTGAGATCTCATCTCTACCAAAAATTAAAAATTAAAAATAATTAGCCAGGTATGGTGGCAAACACCTCTAGTCCCAGCTACTCAGGAGGCTGAGGTGGAAGGATAGCATGAGCCTAGGAAGTTGAGGCTTTGTAAATCATGATCATGCCACTGCCCTCCAGCCTTTTTTGAGACCCCAACTCAAAAAAAAGAAAAAAGTCATCCCTTAATCTAACCTCATGACTCATATATAACAGTGGTCTCCTAGAGAGCAGATCTCCATTCTTATCCATCGTTTATATAACTCTGTATTAATTCAGGACTTTTCTCTCACTACCCCTAATCTTAATAGTATTCTTTAAATGTTCCTAAGTGGCCTACCCATCTCCCCAATACCACTTACCCCAACACATTATCAGTTCACAGGCACTAACAAAACATAGTGCACACAGTGATCTTATTCATAGTTGTTGATTGACTAAAAATAAAAAGTACAGAAAAAAAATCACTTCCTATGTCTCAATCCAACATGCTCTTGCGGGTTGAAAACCATGAATTCCAAATGATACTTCAAGCAAATCCATGCTTTTCATCAACACAAAGGAAGTATGTTTATCTTTCTGAACAAAAATCACTATAGATATTTGCTAAGGCAAGAAAGAATCCAGCAGTACAGCTGGCAAAGCTCTTGCCCAAAAGAGAGATGCTGACTGACCAATTAATTAACTTGTCTTAAGCAACTACCCAAATCATCCCTGGTAACTTGAACAACCCTAATGGTTGATACATGGTCATACAGAAGAAAGCAATTTTGAACAGAGAAAGAAAAATAAGTGCCTGTACCCAATGACAGCAAATTTATACTATAACACAATTTTAGGTAGCCACAACCAAACAGAGGATATCAGATCCCAGGCTGGCGAGGGCTATCCTTGTGTGCTCAGTTCTGCCTGAAGCAGAGCACATCTACTTGTTGGTTGGTTTGCCTCTCCACTCCCTGCCTACACACACACACACACACACACACACACACACACACACAGAGAGAGAGAGAGAGAGAGAGAGAGACAGAGAGAGAGAGAGAGATCAGATCAAGAAAGCATAGATATCTAAAGCTCTACTTACTTTCCTGAATCTTTTACAATTTTCTACATTTTATATCTACATATAATATATATATATTACTTTCACAATGTGAAAAGAAAATTATTTAAAAATATAACTTATTTAAAACTTATTTAAAAATATAGCTGGGCTCGGTGGCTCAGCCTGTAATCCCAATGCTTTGGGAGGCTGAGGTGAGTGGATTGCCTGAGCCCATGGGTTCGAGACCCGCCTGGGCAACTTGGCGAGACCTCATCTCTACAGTAAATCAAAAAATTAGTCGGGCATGGTAGCACACCCCTGTAGTTCCAGCTACTTGGAAGGCTGAGGTGGAAGGATTGCCAGAGCCCAGCAGGTGGAGGCTGCAGTGGCCTGAAGCGGCCACTGCACTCTAGTCTGGGCGACAGAGTGAGACTCCAACTCAAAAAAAAAAAAAAAAAAAAAAAAAAATATATATATATATATATATATATATATATATAACTTGAATATATATATATATATAACTTGAATATATATATATATATATAACTTGAAAGCATTGATATGATCGCCCCTTCTCTTGAAGAAAGTTCCCTGCTAATCAACCACATATGTAAGTATAAAAAGTCTCTAACTGTAAGATCATAAAATTTCATTAAAGAAATAATTTTCTAACATACGTGAGACAATACAAGAATATACAAAACAACATGCAATTTGACACTAACTGCAAGGTAGATAATATGAGAGATCAGAGAAAGAAAGATCAATGTCTACAGAGTAACAGGAGAAAGTTGCACGAAGGTCACAGGTCTCATGATTGACTTTAATAAAAAAGAGAGAAAATCTGAATAGTCAGAAAGGGAGAGGGCACTCCAGGAAAAAAGAACACAAAGGCACAGAGGCAGGTATGAAGACCTAGGAGGAAAGGTTAATGAGACTAGCCCGAATGGAGCAGACAGCTACGTTGGGCAGCAACCATTGATACAGCTCGGTGTGCAGAACAGGTCAAAGTATGGAAGGCCCTGAATGCTGGAGACAAAGAATCAAAGATTCATTGTAATTTATTCCAGGAACTGAGAAGGAAAAATAATATTTTATTCAAAATAACAAAAAAAGTTAGAATAATCATTCTTAGCAGCTGTAAGCCAATTCAATGGGCATGAAAGGACCCTGCCAGGCCAGAAAGTAAGTAAATGCCACTGGCAGAAACCAGACAACTCCAATTGTAGTTGAAGTAGAAAAACCATGTGAGCAAGAGGAGCTTTAGCACAACACACAACCTAGTCACAACATGGCTCAACATGTAATTACCAGAAGGTAAAAGGGCCAACCTTGCTTAGTGACAGGAGGAATGCCCGGGTGTTTCACTGAGAAACACTACAGTCATTCATTTGTGACTTCTGATCTTGGGATGTTTCTGTTTCCAGATGTATATGCCTAAGTATTCATTCCACCACCATGATCTCTAAAATCTGGTATTGGCACTGAAAAAAATACCAGGATGATAGGTTTCAACTGGTCTATTTCCCTGGTTTGTATTATGTCACTTGCCAACAAGCCTAAGACAGGGCAGTAGCTCCCATAAGCACTGTCAGCACACGCACACATTTTATTATTTCAACAGCATGAACGTGGCCAAAGCTTGTGATTTCCCAGCAGACGGATTTGACTCACTTTCTGAATTAACAGTGTCCATGTCCAGAAGTAGCAATTACTCTGTTGTTCTGGCTAGAAGCTATCCACTCCAACTGCAGGACTTTGTTCTAAAAAGGAACTTAAAAACTGCGTCTACATTTAACCAAGTGGTGCTTCAGAGTGTCATTTAGGTAAACAATCCCGAATCCTCAGCCCATATTTTCCAACCACCGTGTTAACAAAATTTAATCACTTTGTACTACATGACTTTTGTATAAAAATTTCAAATTGACTTATATACCATAAAACTTCTCCCATAATGGGGGAAAATAAATTCTCCATAGTTTAGAGATCTGGAAAAGTGGGCCACTTAAGGTGTAGGACTATATACTTCAGAAGCTAAAAACTAACAATAACGATACACTAAACAATGAAAATGACACTAACAATTAAAGAATTGTTCACAATTATCTCATTTAACCCAGTCACTGCTTCGATTTTATCTTATTCTTTCATTTTTTTGAGTTGGAGTCTTAATCTGTCACCCAGGCTGGAGTGCAGTGGCACAATCACCGCTCACCATAGCCTCAACCTCCCAGACTCAGGCAATCCTTCTGCTTCAGCCTCTGACTGGGCTAGGACTATGAGTGTGCACCACCACACACAGCTAATTTTTTTTTTACAGAGACTCGCTATGTTGCTCAGGCTGGTCTCAAACTCCTGGGCTCAAGCGATCCTTCTGCCTCGGCCTCCCTAAATGCTGGGATTATAGGCAGAGCCCAGTCTAACCTTTCTTCTGTGATACAATGTGAAACCTTCACCCAGAAATCTGGAGCCTAGATATTGGACCGTAATTTTAAGTCTCTATGCCTAAACTTACCTATCTGTATAATACCATCCTTCAGGATATTATAAATTTCAAGTAAGATAATGGATATGAAACTGCTTTGTAAAATATAAAGTATTATATACATGAAAGTTTTTCTAAGCATTAATGGACTAATACATGTCAATAGCTTATTCATATTCTCATGAATTCCAAGAAGTTAATCTTATGATCCCTATTTTAACAGACAAGAAACCCAAAAGATCAGAGAGATTTAAGCCACTTTTCCAGGGTCACACAGCAGAAGTGGCAAAACTGAGGAAGAGCTCAAAACTGAAGAAATCCAAAGTGCTGTCTCTTTCTACTATATCCAGCTGCCTTACAAGTTTTATTAAGCAATATGCAGACCCTTCATTCCTAACTCTCTGTGCAATGAGTTTTATAAGTTATTTTCTGTGATATGATAAAGAAAATCAGTCCTAACTAGCTTCATATAACCCATGGCACCTAGTGAGAATTCTGAAGTTTATAAGTACCAGATATTGTTACTCAATGTTGAAATGTGGATGTTTTCTTTTATTCCTAGTTCAGTCTGACAGGTAAAGACTCTTTAGCCCTTAAGGCTTTGTGAAAACAGAATGTCTAATTTCGCCAGAACCAACTACCATTAACCAAGGTTGTGTTTGTTTTTAAACTTCCTCTCTAAAACCTAAAACCGTGCTCATATGTGACCTGCTTTTTAGCAGAGTTGGTCTCGATGCTAGGGGAGGAATCAGATCCTGGTTATCCTACCTCTCTGACTGTTCCTTTTCTTTTCTTTTGAGATGGAGTCTCAGTCTGCTGCCCAGGCTGGAGTGCAGTGGCACACTCACGACAACCACAGCCTCGACCTGATGGGCTCAGGTGATCCTTCCACCTCAGCCTTCCAAGTAGCTGGAACTACAGACATGTGCCACCACGTCCGGCTAATTTTTTTATTTATTGTAGAGACGAGGTCTCACCAAGTTGCCCAGGCTGGTCTCGAACCCGTGTGCTCAGGCAACCCTCTCACCTTGGCCTCTCAAAGTACTGGGATTATAGGCGTGAGCCACCACTCCCAGCCTGATTGTTCCTTTTTAGTGTCCATTGGTGTTCATAGGAAAGGAAAACTTCATGGCTGTCCTGTATCATCATCTGGATGAAATCATTCTTAAAATCGATTCACCTGCCTTCTCGTTGTTTCCATATTTACCAAGCAACCATCTGATTACTAACTCAACTTCATAAGCAATTGGGTCATGTGTGGTGGCTCACACCTGTATCCTAGCACATTGGGAGACTGAGGGAGAATCGCTTGAACCCAGGGGTTCAAGACCAACTTGGACAACATAGCGAGACCCCCTATCTCTACCAGAAAAAAAGACATAAGCACTTTGGTACTAGGACGAGGCTGCCACAGAGAGCAAAATAAGAATTCCAATCACTGGTTAGGTATTCTCTAACTATGAATTAATAAAATTGTCATACTAATTGTTGTTCTTTTAAAAACTTTCAATGACTCCCCCACTGCCCACAGAATAAAGCCACAAAAAAATCTTTATAAGCTGGACCCTGGGTTCTTCACAGTATTGTATCCTTCTACCAAAACTCTAGCCCTTTAGCAGCAGCACACAGCTACTCTTCGCTCCTTAAACCCTTCCATTCACTATCACATCTTCCTACCTTTGCATGTGCTATTTATTCCTTCTGTCCTCTCCCTACTCCACCCTCCTCCATCTGGCTAAATCCTATTCATCCCTAAAAGCCTTCCTTTGTCAAATTTCCCAATGAAACCCAAGTGGAGATACTCATTCTTCCTCTTGCTTCCACAGTACTTTATATATACCTCTGTTCTAGCACTTAATCACAGTATCATAATTACTTGTTTGCATATATCTTTCCCTTGTTGGAGGTGAATAACCGCCAGAGCAGGAAGCAGATCTCATTCACAATTCTGGCATCTCCAGGGCCTAACACTGTGTCACCTCCAACAGCGATTTAATAATTGTTGGAGAATTGGAGGAATGAAGGATATAGCCTGGTTCTCTAGGTTGCTGACCATTCTGAAATGTTAGGATCCGAAGTTATTATCTAATGTATTCTGTTTACTGGCCAGCTATCTGAAAGAAGCTTGGGGATATTTAGGAAAAGAGGGACAGCATTTATGTCCATGATGAATCATCGACTCCTGCCAAGACCATGCTCACTTCCAATACACAGGGAGATAGTTGCCAAGCACAGTTCTGGAAAACCATGCTTGACAACCATTCCTGACACAGCTGCAATACACACAGCTCTGCTCCCCTCACACTGCAAATGCATTCCTTCCCTTCTCACCTTTGCACCTTCCAGGAGCAGTTTATGCAACTGAAAACTTTAGCTCTCCTTCTGCATACAAAAATCCTGTTTTGGTTTGTAGAATAAGGTGACTACAAATTTACAGCAGCAGAGAGAGAGCTCCAAGTAATGTGGTGGCCAACCAATGAGGGTCTAGAACATCCCCCATCATCATTATCTATTTCCCTGGCATGATCCTCACAAACTAACTCCCTTGGTCACTCTACTGATTGCAGCTCACTCCTTCGCTTAGGCAAACCATTCTATTAAGGCAGTAAGGGGATGTCTAAGTTTGGAAAATGCAGGAATTCCACACAGCAAAGTAACAAAGGCCCGGATGCTAAGCCGGTCTGACTTCCCAGTGAGAATGGTGCAGTGGGGAGAAGCGATTGTTCTGCACCTATCACAGAGCAGACTGCACAACAACCTCATACAGTTCAAGTTAATTTACTTTGGCCAACCATTTTGACTCATTCCTTTCCTCAAGAAAGAGGTCTGTGTCTGGGAAGGATTAAATTCCTATACACCTGATCAAAGTGCTCCAGAGGAAAGCCAAACTGAGTGAGACAGCTAAAAGGACTGGATACAAGAGGCCTCTGCTGGAATGAGTCCTACTGCCCCCATCTTTCCCAGTTTAATTTGCTTGGAAACCAACTTCCTTTCTGCTGGAGGCCACTGGCAACAAACATCATCCAGTGTGGAGCTGAGATTTCTTCGCCTATTTTTGTTTTAATTCTGCTGACTTAAAGCTGTCACAGCCTGAGACAGCCCCAGTATATCTCCTCCCTCTGAAGAGTGCAGGGTCGCTCAAAAGCCTGCAAAGGAAACTTAATGGAACCATTCACTGAGCAGCAATTTTTTTCAATGAAGTTCAGCAGCACAATCTAACCTCTTTGTGCTCTGCAATGAACCACATTTCTTAAAAGAAAGACCACAGGGGGTTGACAGAAAACTTGCTGCAGGCAGGAAAAGCTGGACAGCTTACAGGGGTTGATGCAGAAGGGAACAAGCAGAAGGCCTATCAGGTCCGTTTTAACATTTCATCTCTATTTTTTTCTGCATTCCCAAGCAGAGCTCCAATGCCACAAGGAATAAAAAAGGAGTGTTTTACAGTTTCTTCATTAGTTTCCCTCCACTGGGTAGGTGTCGTAAACAAGTTTGCTGGACTCAGCCATAAGGGTTGAAGTTTCCTCTCCTTGCAATGAAAAGAAATTAAAGGCCTAGTCCAAGGGCCAGAGCTAAATAAAATGGGAGAAAATGCTGCCTATGTAGTTTCTGAGGAAACCTCCCCGTTTGCCAGCCAACTGCCACCCAAAGCAAAATCCCAAACTAGATGTTAAAAATTACAGCAGGAGCCTCCAAGGCCACGCATCTCGGGCTTCCCCTCCGGGGACCTCCAGCAGTTGGGAAAATGCAGCCCACAGATCCTCTGACTTGTCAAAACTTTCTCTATCTACACCCTAGGTTCAGATTAGACATTAACTTGTAGAACTGTCTCGCCAAAGAGCCTGCAGGGGCTGAAATCTGAGTCCAAGACAAATCTTTATTTCTCAGGAGAAAAAAAAGAGACCCTGCCTCCATCAGGCCCAGACCACAAGGGGGTGGGGGGGGTCGGGAGGGGGGGGGGTCGGGAGAGGTCTCTCCACCAAAAGCTGCACACTCACGGACACCGCTGCCCACTCGCCCCAAAGGCACAGGGCGGCCGGCGACCTCGGCTTCCTCGAGGCTCAGGGAGACAAAAGGGGGCGAGGGATCCTCCGGCGGCCGCTCTGCCCAGCCTCCGCGAGAGGCAGATCGCACAGGCAGCAGGACGGGCGGCTGCCCCGGCGCCCAACTCCTCCTCCTCCTCCTCC
>NW_007251427.1:1029082-1033509 GCF_000164805.1 Carlito syrichta | reverse complement strand
TCGGCCCCGGGGCTGCGGCCGGGTGGGCCCCGATGGCGGCCGACCCCCGCCCGGCCGGGTCGGCGTCTCGGAGCCGTGGGGAGCGGGAGGCCAGCCCGCGCGAGAGTCCCGCCGGGCAGGAGGCCCGCGCGCGGCACGATCAAAGGCTGGGCCGGCCCGAGCGCCAGGGGGACCCCGGGCACTGCACGGGGTGGGCGGGCGGCCCCGGCCGGCCCTGACCTCCACCGCGGCCGGGACAAAGGAGGGAGCTCCCTGGCTAGCGAGAAGCCGTGCCGGGCCTGTGCGGCTGGAGAAGGACCTGGAGACACCGAAGGCCAGGCGGAGAGCGGAAGGCCGAGACGCCTCAGATCCCGGGCAGACGTGGTCAGACCAGGACAAGGGCAAGACCCAGACAGAGCTGCAGGGTGAGGCCCGGGGAAACACAGGCCACAAAGAAGCCCAGGAACAAAGGGCTTTCCAGAAACAGGAGAAACTGAACCAGAAGTGACGGCAGACCCAGCACCATGAAGTAAACCAGGCCAAGAGCCAGAGCCTGGGAAATGACAACCGAGGGGGGAATGAGGTCAGGATTCTGACTGCACCGTCGCGTGAGGAAGAGGAGAGGCAGGAGGACATAAATCTGTGGGGGACAGACCCTACAGGACGATTAAACTGTGACAGCCATTTGAGCAGACGGACATAGATCAAAAGGGAGAGATGTGGGCGCCTGAGACTGAACCAGGACTGTTAGGAACAAAGAAAGGACTCTGGAGCATACTGGTCAGGGAAGGAAAGGGAAGCCAATTATTCTCTGTCACCAGGAGAAAGGAAAGAGTAAAAAAAGGAAACTGGTAAATTCGGGTAGGGATCTATTTGGGACCATTTTGAGGAGGGAGTTTCCAACATCATCTGATGCTCTACTCAGTTGTGTGTCATTTAACCCCAGTATTAATGGAATATGCTGGGGTCAAGAGTGGAGAATGAGGAACTCTGGTAAATGTAGGTGACACTTTTTGCCCACATCTACCCCCAATGCAGCCGTTTTCCACCCTCTGTTAACCTGATTTTTCAGGAGGTGTGGAGAGGTGGTTGTGGATAAGAAGATAGGCTGGCTGATCTCACAATAAGGGCACATCAGCAAGAAAATAATTCATGAGACACTGAGCAGTCAAACCTGGGACTTGGGCTATCATTTCAGTTCACATTCTCAAGATTATGAAAGAGGAGCTTCCTGCCCCTGAGGCAGGGACTGTATCTCTCTACCTTTTGAGTAGTGCCAAGTATCTGGTCAATGCTCAGCATATTAATAAGGAGAAATGATGCTTTTCGCTAATAGGTGCACGCTGATTGTTTCCACATCACACCATAATCAGAAATCGGATGAGCAAGTCATTAATCATATCTTTTCCCATCAAGTTTTGCTGGCCTGCCCAAGTTGTAGGCATGGAGATTGGACAGGGAAGGGCCTGAAAGAGGACAGGGAGGATGCTTAGATAAATGCTCATTTCCTTCCAGTGTAATCTTGTGTGCTTAAAAAAAACTAGTTCACTGTTTACTGTCAGCTGCTAATGAACTCAGTTTACAAAAAGAAAGGGAATAAGTTTGAGGTGTATATATATTTTAAACAAAAGGCTTCAGTGGAAAATGCAGGATGAGCCAGTGATTGATGGCACAAGCACATTTTTCGTAAACAGTAAAGAATATAGAAGTGCTAACTCTGGGGATCTTGACTGTATCCATGCTGAGTCATCTGCATTTCCTATATTATCTTATACCAGTAGGACTAAGAAGGCCTAGACACAAATCACACATACACACACCTCCACCCTCACCCCCAAACAAACATCTGTCTCTTCATTTTCATTACAGTAAATAGAAAAGTCCCTTCATTCCCTCCTGGGATTGCTACATGCTGACTGATGCTTGCCAAAGATGAGGCAAAAACAGGAACAAGAAGGGAAAGCGTCTACTCTGGGAACAGAGAGAAGACCTGGGGGTTTGCGGGGAGAAGTCAAGGGGGTTGAGATTCCTATGAAGGAAACACAGAAATTAAGAAAGTTCTGCTTTGGGTTGTGCTGGAGGGCTTCTCTGAGACTCAAGTTGCTTTCTTGACAAAATTTGCATTTAAATGCTCCCATGAGATTTTGAAGTAAAGCATTCTTCTAATGAATGGAAAGGGGGAAGTCCACATGTTTGGCTGATGTTCCTGTTTTATAAAGAGAAAATTTTACAAGGATAGAGGAACAAAGCAGCTGGGGGCGGGGATGGGAAGAAGAAAGTCTATGAAGGGGAGATTTTTCGTCTTTTTTCAAGCAACAATCTAAATTTATAGCCAGACCACACAGTCAGGAAAGCTCTGAGCCTTTCTCCTTTTGGTCTTAGATTTCTCTTTGCTCCTGATGGGCAAATCTGCTGTTGCATTTCTTTTTTTTTGAGTTGGAGTCTCACTCTGTCACCCAGACTGGAGTGCAGTGGCCGCTCCCAGCCACCGCAGCCTCGACCTGCTGGGCTCCGGTGATCCTTCCACCTCAGCCTTCCGAGTAGCCGGAATTACAGGCATGCGCTACCACGCCCGGCTGATTTTTTGATTTATTGTAGAGATGAGGACTCGCTGCCCAGGCGGGTCTCGAACCCGTAGGCTCAGGCAATCCACTCACCTCAGCCTCCCAAAGGCGCGGGATGACAGGCTGAGCCACCAAGCCCAGCTTGCTGTTGCATTTCTAAGGAGGATGCGGGGCGGGGGTGGGGGGGGTGGGGGGGGTGGGGTGTGTGTGTGTATATGAAGGAGGTAAGGTGTACTCGGAAGGGCATCTAGTGGGGGAGAAGGGTAATACAAGGAAAAAAAGCCCTGGTGTCCTCCCACACTTAAGCCTCATCAAATATCCCTCTCCCTAAAGCCTTGTCACTTTCAATTTCTTTCAGCTCCTCAAATGTGCTCTTTTTCCTCCACACCTTCCCACCTGCCTTTCTCCCAGCCTATAAGCCTTCATCACTCTCTTCCTTTAGTCTCTGCTGAGACTCTGAGGGCTGGGGGAACTTCCTTGACCCTCCTCCCCAGGTTAATAGGTCCTCTTCTACCCTGTATTCTTCTTTGGTCTTTCTTTTTTTTTTTGAGTCGGAGTCTCACTCTGTCGCCCAGACTGGAGTGCAGCGGCACGCTCCCGGCCACTGCAGCCTTGACCTGCTGGGCTCCGGCGATCCTTCCGCCTCAGCCTTCCAAGTACCTGGAACCACAGGCATGCGCTACCACGCCCGGCTAATTTTTTGATTTATTGTAGAGATGAGGTCTCGCTGCCCAGGCAGATCTTGAACCCACGGGCTCAGGCAATCCACTTACCTCGGCCTCTCAAAGCGCTGGGATTACAGGCTGAGCCACCGAGCCCAGCCTTGGTCTTTCATCCTTACTAAATCATTAGTTCCCTGAGGCCTGGGGTTGTTATCTGTCTTGTTCACCACAGGATCCTTAGCATCTAGCAAATGATCTGGCACACACAGGGCACTCATTAAATATTTGTTTAAAAATTTGATTAAGGCCGGGCATACAAAATCTTCCATATTTAGATCTCTACTTTCCTCTTCAGGCTGCTCTCCCATGACAACCTTGTATGTACAATATTCCCCTATAATCTGGACCTTCACCTAGAATGTCCAACCCACCAAACTCCACCTACTGAAATATACCTTGAAAAGTCACCCTATAAGTGATATGAAGTTTGTTTATTGTTAGAGACAGGGTCTTGCTATGTTGCCCAGGTTTGTCTCAAACTCCTGGCCTCAAGCGATCCTCCACCTCAGTCTCCTGAGTAGTTGGGATTACAAGCACAAACCACCGTGGCCAGTGACATGAAGTTATTTTTAATCCACCCAGGTAGAAGAGGCTCTTCTCAAAATCCCAACTGCATTTTCTTTCCCCTATTTCTGAGGCTTCAACCACATATGTTGTGGGTGTCTGCATCACTGCCTCCCTAACCTCCTTGTTCATAAGTTATTTGAGGGCAGAAATGTCTATGTCATCTTTCTTCATCACTGGGCCTAACACAAAACTTTGCACCTAGTAAATGTTCGACAAATATTTGCTAAAGAAATGGGTGTTTCCTTGAACTCATATGGAGGTGGGAGAGGGGGCCAGATCTATGAATTTAAACAGCTGAGAATCCAATTCAGTTTCTACACATGGTCAAGGGATAAGGAGACTTCATGTGCAGAGAGAAAAGGGAGAAGTGCAAAAAGTATTTCTCCTACTAGTGCTCCTCCCCCAATCTCTGGAAGGTTTACTCCACAACTCTTCTTCAATTTGGCTCATGCTGCATTCTTTTACAAGTGTTAATTGAAGTTTTATAAATAAATTATTTGTAGCCGGGCTTGGTGGCTCAGCCTGTAATCCCGCGCCTTTAGGAGGCTGAGATGAGTGGATTGCCTGAGCCCGTGGGTTCGAGACCCGCCTGGGC
>NW_007251427.1:1025484-1028771 GCF_000164805.1 Carlito syrichta | reverse complement strand
ACACACACACACACACACACACACACACACACACACACACACACACACACATATTCTCTCCATTTCCCCCCCTGCAAGGATAGCTGTCTCCTGTGCCTTTTACATTTCCTCGTAGTAGCTGATGCCAGGCATTGAAGGGGCTACCCCAAGCCTTATCCTCTGGCTCGCTCTCGGAAGAAAAGTACCTAGTTCTAGTCTCAGGAGGGCAACACTCGGGCACAGGTTTTAGCCAATTTCAGTCAAAGTTCCCTTTCTGCCCATGTCCTGGAAACTCTAAGCATTGCCTCAAGTTCCTAAATCTGCTCTGGGGTAAAAAGCCTTTGCCCACTCTTCTGCTGCCCTCTTCTGTTCAGAAAGTGCAACATCTCTCATTTAAGAGGCCTGGACGGTGCCAGCCACCCAGGAAGACAAGATCCCTGCCACAGGCAGCCCGTCACCATAGCAACCCTCAAAATGGTTACTCAACCATCTGTGTTACCACAGCAACCAGGCAAGTCTCTCCACCTCAGCCTCTCCCTGGGTCTTCTACCCTGGCTTGTCAGAGCCAATGCCAAAGAATCTCCAGTGCTTACCAGGGGATATGAGCATAGGCTGAACCCCTGGCAGGCAGCTATCCCAAAGGGGCGTGGAATGTCTCACCCGCCAGGGGCTTCCTGAAGCACAGTGGAGATAATGGGTGTTAAGGCATTCTGTGAACCTTGAAGTGTGGCACAGATGTTAGCTATTATTAAACTACTGTTCCTTGTAATGGGGGAGGCAGTGGGTTGCCCTAGGCAGAACTAGCGCCATTCCTAGTTTGGCCCCTTACTGGCTGGAAGACCTTGAGCAAATGGCTGAACTCTTTGGGTTTCTGCTTCCTCTACTGTAGCACATCTGCTTCCTAAAGTTGATTTGAAGATTAGATCAAATAGAGCATGTAAGACGCGAAACGCAAGCCTGGCATTGGCAACATAGCAATAGTACTTAGAAAATGTATTGCCCCCTCTGCTCTCTCCCAGCTTCGTTGTGAATTAAAGTGTTTTATCTTCACTCTTGAAGGGATCAGGCTAACATGAGCCCTGTTCAACCACATCCAATCTCCTTTCCTGCTCTGAGGCAGGAGAGGGTCTCATCCTGTGTGGGTCCTCTGAGGTTCCTACCAAACAGGATTGCCAGTAGTCTGCACTCTTTGTAAGGTCTCCAAACTGGGAAGTGTGGCTTGTCTACCTATGAAACTTCCCTTCACTTGAAACAACATCCCCCATCCACCACCACCTCAAGATAGAAACCTCTAAAGGGGGCTGGGCACAGTGACTGGTGCCTGTAATCCCAGCACTTTGAGAGGTGGAGGCGAAAGGATTGCCTGAGCCCACTGGTTCAAGACCAGCCTGGGGAACTTGGCAAGACCTCATCTCTACAATCAATAAAAAAAATTAGCGTGGTGGTGGTGTGTGCCTGTAGTTCCAGCTACTTGGAAGGCTGAAAAGTGGAAGGATCACCTGAGCCCAGCAGGTTGAGGCTGCGGTGGCTGTGAGCATGCAACTGCACTCCAGCCTGGGTGACAGAGTGAGACTCCAACTCAAAAAAAGAAAAGAAAAGAAACCTCTAAAGGGGCAGTAACAGGCAGCCTGGAAGCAGTACAAATCCCTGAGGTCCTAGAGAGCAGCGGCTGCTGCTCTCAGCTGAGATCAGAGTCACATATAACAATTCACCAGTATCAGGGTAGTCCTGGGCAAAGGGCCCTCTCACAAGAACAGAATCCATTCCCTCCATGATTTTTTTTTTTTTGAGTTGGCGTCTCACTCTGTCATCCAGACTGGAGGGCTGTGGCCGCTCCCAGCCACCGCAGCCTCAACCTGCTGGGCTCCAGCGATCCTTCCGCCTCAGCCTTCCAAGTAGCTGGAACTACAAGCGCGCTACCACACCTGGCTAATTTTTTGATTTATTGTAGAGATGAGGTTTCACCAAGTTGCCCAGGTGAGTCTCAAACCCGCGGGTTTAGGCAATCCACTCACCTCAGCCTCCCAAAGCGCGGGATTATAGGCTGAGCCACCGAGCCTGGCTCCCTCTATGATTTTAAAGACTTCAATCCTATTGCATCTCAACTTCAGTTTCTCAATATTGAATCCTTGAAATCCATGGTTGGGATACTTTCCTCAATTACACTGGCAGGGTCCAATTCAAACCCAGGGTCCATGGGTTTGAGGTGATTTGGACCAAACAGACAGACATTATCCTCAGAAATCAAGTTTCCAGAAACAGAATTGTAGCCTAGCTCTGCATGTTCTGGGAGTAGAGCAGGAACCTCAACCTGGAAGGGCCAGAGGATCAGTCTAACAACATTAGGAGGGACAAATGCCCTGGCATTCAGGAACTGAAATCCCTCATGAAGTCTCTGAGCAGTGGGTCAGGTGGCACTGGTTCCAGTCTTTATATGGACTCTGAAGCAGGTAAACTGGTGTGTTTACTAGTAAGGAAAAAGGGGTGTGAAACAATGGTTCAAGAGTGTAGAAGGTAAATGCATATGATTACTGGAGCTTTCTTTTACCTAACTGGGGAGGCAGAACTGGGGTTATGATATCATTTTATACACATATATATATATTTGTGTGTGTGTGTGTGTGTGTGTGTGTGTGTGTGTGTGTGTGTGTTTGTGTAGTTTTTCATCCACAGTTCCTGGCTCATAACTCCCATAGCCCTTGTTACAGTTTTCTGTTATACTGTTGGGGCACTTTAGGTCTCAGAAGCAGACCTCAGAAAACAGAACCAATCTCTCTCTCTCCTCTCTCTCTCTCTCTCTCTCTCTCTCTCTCTCTCTCTCACCATCTCCTGTCCTCCTTTCATCTGCATCTTTTTCTTCCCTAAGCAGAACTTTAATCTTCCCTCGCATTTCATATTATGGGTCCTAAGATCCCTATTTCAGAAGGGTTCTACCCCATATCCTAGGGGAAGTAATGCTGCATAGAGAGACCAAGAATAATCCAAACAGCCAGGACTTGCTGGGTTTCCACACTCAGTCTATTAATATTAGATCATATCCTTTTTGTCCAATCACACTACTTTTTTTTTTTTTTTTGAGTTGGAGTCTCACTCTGTCACCCAGACTGGAGTGCAATGGCCGCTCCCGGCCACCAAGCCTCGACCTGCTGGGCTCTGGCGATCCTTCCAAGTAGCTGGAACTACAAGTGCGCACTACCACGCCTGGCTAATTTTTGAATTGTTGTAGAGATAAGGTCTCACCAAGTTGTCCAGGCAGATCTCGAACCCACGGGCTCAGGCAATCCACTCACCTCGGCCTCCCAAAGTGC
>NW_007251427.1:1014333-1025421 GCF_000164805.1 Carlito syrichta | reverse complement strand
TGGGCAGGCGAGACCTCATCTCTACAATAAATCAAAAAATCAGCCGGGCGTGGTAGCACCCACCTGTAATTCCGGTTACTCGGAAGGCTGAGGCGGAAGGATCGCCGGAGCCCAGCAGGTTGAGGCTGCAGTGGCCAGGAGCGGCCACTGCACTCCAGTCTGGGTGACAGAGTGAGACTCCAACTCAAAAAAAAAAAATTAGCCATTAATTGATCTTTCTTGTTTCTGGGTGATGGGATTTCATTGTACTGTTGTCACCATTTTAGTATGTTTGAAGTGTTCTGAAAAGTGCAAGAACTTTGGAGTTAGGCAATGGTTTCCTCAGCACAGAACAACTCCAAAGGGCATACTGTACACGCTGGGTTCCAGAGGGCACTATGCGCATTGAATAATGCTCCATTATTTGCTTAATGTATAACCTCAGACAAGTTTCTTAACTTTTCTGTTGAGAACAGCAACTATAATTTCCCCAGGGTTCCGTGAGCATTACAGGAGGTATATAAAATGCCTGACACACATCTAGGACTCTACCCAGTAGCTTTTCCAGCCATTATTTACTAGGGGATCCCAGCTGGCATCAGCTCTCAGGAGTGCATAAACCAAGTCCAGAGTTCACTCCACAAACCACCCTCTGGATTGTTTAATCCTAACTCCTACCAGCTGTTCTCTTTTCACTTTCCTCCCTTCCTTCCTACTAAGGCCAAAAAAAGGAGAGCAAGAATAGAAACAAGCAACAGGAAAATGCCCTTTCTCTTCAGGTTTCCTAGCTAATTCTATTTCGTTTCCAAGTTTCAGAACAAATGCTATCATTTGTTCTGCTATCAAATGCCGGGTTGCGGGGCAGGTGTCGGAAAAGGCCCTTCCCCTCTCTAAACATCGTCAAATCTCTCTTTGGACTTGCAGTGTAGTGTAGCTTATGCTGCAGTTCTAACTGCCTTCATAGGCAAGAGCTGAGCTCTGAAGTCCTATCTAAGCCTAGAACATAGCCCTAGGAATACGGTGTGTGATCGGTGAATGAGCAAAGGGATAAACCAGCACTCATAAATCAATGAACAAGTGTATGAGTGAACAAATGGTATGAATGAAAAGAAGAGCTAACATGTAGCTAGGGCTGACTGTGTAGCAGGTATTGGGCCGAGCATTTTACTCCCACTATCTCAATCCACCTGGCAAGTCTCTGAGGTAGCTCTCTTGCTCCTCCATTTTAACCGTGAGAAACCAAGGCTCAGTGAGTTTCCCAGGGTCACCCAATTAGCAAGTGAGCAATGAAACTAGGACTCTGCCAGGCTCAGTGGCTCAGCCTGTAATCCCACGCCTTGGGAGGCTGAGGTGAGTGGATTGCATGAGCCCGCGGGTTCGAGACCCGCTTGGGCAACTTGCCGAGACCTCATCTCTACAATAAATCAAAAAATTAGCCAGGTGTGGTAGCGCACGCCTATAGTTCCAGCTACTTGGAAGGCTGAGGTGGAAAGATTGCCGGAGCCCAGCGGGTCGAGGCTGCGGTGGCCGGGAGCGGCCACTGCACTCCAGTCTGGGTGACAGAGTGAGACTCCAACTAAAAAAAAAAAAAAGAAACTAGGACTCCAATTGACTCCCAAAGCCATTCCCTGAATGAACGCAGAGTAAGTAAATGAGGAAATATGCAAATAAGAGATTGAGGAAGGAGGGCATGCCCAGAGATGCCAGGCAGAATCCTCCCCTGACCACAAGGCAAAAGCCTGGTGTCTTCTGGGGTAGGGGTAGGGCACAACTCAGGACAGAAACTTCAGCCCAAAATCACTCTTTGAGTTTTAGGGGCTTCAGATCTTCTTGGTAGCAGCATCCTAAGTCCAGGCAAAGGTTCCAGCCAGGAGCACCTACCCTGATCCTGCAGGAGAGCCAAGTCACAGCAGGAAGCTGGCCAGCTTCTAACTGACAGGTGGCAACAGGCAGTCATGGGGTCACATTATGGCAGGTCCTAGCCACAGCAACTGGGAAAGGGGATGCCAGCCAGGCTCAGTACAGCACTTTGGTGATGATGGATTACTCTCACACCCAGATCTGTTCACAGACCTTTCCTCAAGGGGAGGACTGCTGAAATAAAAGACAAGTACAGCCCTAGATCCTGCTGCAATGTCAGCTCCTCTGGTGACATCTAATCTCTGAGCCCATGGGACTGAGGAATGACGGGCTTCAGGCTTCCACAGTTCCCAAAGTGACAAGTCCTTCCTCTGCATTCCTAACCTCAGTCTTTCAGTAATAGAAAGGCATGAGCCTGACTACCATTCCATACCTTTCACTCTCTCTTAGGAAGTAACTAGAAAAGCATGAAGGAAAGCTGATGGCATAAAGACGGCATTACCCTTTGCAATGCAGCCACCAACTTCCCTCACCAGCTGGGGTCCCACAGGGACCCTGAGCCCCAGAAAAAGGACAGATTGGCTGTCTTTTCTGCTGCCTGCACAGAATTCTGCCCACGTGGTCATTTTCCAGCCTGCAGCTAATGTGACCCAGATTTATTTCAAAGAGCTGGAGCTGAGCTGGTGGTGTGTAGCTACAATTCATTCTGCCCCAGTTTCAGGGGCTCTCCTCTGCTCATCTCTCCTGCTACTGAAACCCAGCTCCAGGACAGGGCCAGAGACTCTGAGGACACTGCCAGGAAGGAGTAGAGAAGCTGGGAAGGAGGAGCTTTCTTGGGTACAAAACTTGGAGAGCCTCAGGGCAAGGAAGGTTGCCAGCTCAGGAGTAAGTGTTCCCAGTGGAATTGTTTTTGGGTCCCATTTCCCACCCCTGCATTCCCTTCTTCCCACCCATGGCTTGGCCAGAATAAACCACTTCCATCTACTCCCTAACAAAGCCCTAAAGTGAACAAAAGAAAGGGACCCCTTCTCTGCAATCCTGGGAAAATGCTGGCCTCCCAGAGTCTCCACTGTCTCTTTGGTTGCCAGGGAAGTTACAAGGAATGACACTGCTAAGTGCAGTAACAGGCTTTGTGAACCTGTGTTTGTCCAGCATATTCTGATTCACATTCAGTGATCACTGGAAGTGGATATTATCAACTCCCTTTTACAGACAGGGAAAACGAGGCTCCAAGAAATGAAGCTATTTGCAGGTTTCATATCCAGGTGTCTCCACAGTGCCTGGCACATAGCTAGGGCTTAACCCATTTTTCAATCGAATGAATAAACAAATGAAGAAGCACAAAAGTGCCTGTCGGATATCATTTGAGAGCTCTCATCCTGGAAGAGAGTTGCGTGAGCACAGAGGATTAGGCTCCTCCTCTGACCAGGCACTGTGCTCTCAGGGCTGAAAGGATAAGGTGAGACTACAGGGAGCTCCAGAGCTGTTGCGAGAAAGAACCTGAGAACAATGGACTTGAATATAAGGCCAGCTGAAACAAGGATGGGGTAGAGATACAACTGCTATCTTACTGGAGAGATCAAGGAAGGCTTCCTGGAGGAGGCCACAATGGAGTAGATACTGGGAATGATTATTTCAGCAGCACCAGAATGAATCCCATAGATGCTTTCTACTGGTTAACTAGGAGTCAAATCATTAGCCCTGAGTCACAATTTTTGTTTTGTTTTTTTTTTGAGTTGAGGTCTCACTCTGTCGTCCATGCTGGAGTGCAGTAGCACACTCACAACCACCACAACCTTGACCTGCTGGACTCAGGCGATCCTTCCACCTCAGCCTTCCAAGTCCCTGGAACCATAGGCGCATGCCACCATGCCTGGCTAATTTTTTATTTCTTGTAGGGACGAGGTCTCACCAAGTTGCCCAAACTGGTCTCAAATCCCTAGACTCAGGCAATCTTCTCACCTCGGGCTCCCAAAGTGCTGGGATTACAAACTTGAGCCACCACATCAGGCCTATAATTTTTTTTTTACAATACACTTAGGGATGGAATTACTTTTTTCCCTTTCTTCCTCTCAACTAGACTGAGACCCACAAAGAAGAGATCACATTGTCAGTCATCTTTGAATATCAATGCCAAGAACAGGGAGAGTCCTCAACCTGTGATGTGAAATGAATGAATACCCAGTAATAGGAAGATAGTGAAACCTTCTGCACTTAGCTCTACCCTAGCCCAAACATGAGTCCTTTCCAAGATACTTTACTCTGTAGGAAACTTGTCAAAGTAAATACACAAATCTACAATGACAACAAATGTGAATGGTGCCCCCTAGAGGTGTGCAGTGTACAAGTGTACAACCATGTGAGATCCTGTTTTCTGCTCACTCTCCACAGGCTCCAGGGGATATATCCTTTTTTCCTCTTCCCCTTTTATGTCCTTTGGGGTTGTATTCCTTGCTAGAGTCACCTCTCAGCTCCCCTTTTCTGGTTGTCCCCCACCAATAAACAAGGATATTGCTACTGCTTTTCACTTAAGACAGAGAGACAGAGGGAAACAGCAAAGTTTCCCAGACCTTTGCATCTGCCCTCCTTTTTCTTTTCTTTTTTTTTTGTTTATTTTTTTTTTGAGTGGAGCGCAGTGGCCGCTCCCAGCCACCGCAGCCTCGACCTGCTGGGCTCCGGCGATCCTTCCGCCTCAGCCTTCCAAGTAGCTGGAACTAAAGGTGCGCGCTACCACACCCGGCTAATTTTTGATTTATTGTAGAGATGAGGTCTCGCCAAGTTGTTCAAGCAGGTCTCGAACCCGCGGGCTCAGGCAATCCACTCACCTCAGCCTCCCAAAGGTGCGGGATTACAGGCTGAGCCACCGAGTTCCAAAGGTCTCATAGGCAAGTCTGGAGACCATGTCAGCTATTTCAACTGTAGAAGATTCACACTGGCCTGGTTGGAAATAAGGAAACGGAAATAACAAGGCTCTTGGAGTTAGACGATCTGGGTCTACAAGTCCTGTGTAACCACAGGCAAGTCCCTAAGACCCTGTTAGCCTCAGATGCTAACACATGTCCTGCCTAACACATAGAGTTATTATGAACTCTGTGTAAATCATAAAGCTGATAAGCAGAAACAAGGCACTCTTAGTGACTACTGTTACATTTCAACAAGGCTGGGCTTAGGGAGTTAAGAATAGGGCTGGCAAAGAAGAGGAAGAAAAAAATGGAGGGAAAGGATGAGGATAGGAAGATGGAAGGAAGCATCGGGTTACAACATGCGTGGAGTCCCTAGAACTGGTTTTGACATTGTAGACTAAGGCCAGCAGGTTTCTCAGCCCTGGCATGCCTCTCTACTTTGACATGTGGGACTAGCAGGGTTCCCCCACCAGGCCTCTTAAGCAAGGGCGGAGCTCTGAGACCAGCTCAGGACACAGAATGGGGCCAGGGAAAGGGAGGTCTCTATTTGGTGAGACTGATTTAGACACCAGGGAGGAGAAAATTGCACAGGCCACAGCTGGCTTCCAGTGTAAGACTGACTTCATTTCCTCCCTGAATGGAAGTTCTGCTTCAGAGAGCTTCAGAGCATCCAGGGTCTCCCAGACATGCCCCTCCTGCGCCTCATGTGAAGGAGTCCGTGAAGAATCAAGGCTTCCATTTCCATTACTCTGGCAGAGTCCCTACCACATTCTAAAATCACATGAAGATTTCAGCCAGACCCTAAAGTCGCAGTCCCGCCTCGTCTCTGCTGCCTCTCTTCTCTTTTGCTAAAGAAGCACGCCCAACTGCAGTGCACAAGTTATTTTTAACCATGGCAGTCTCCCCATTTTCAGCCTCACTGTCCCAGCCCCCTCCTCAAAACAGGCAATCAGCAGTGTCTAGATGCAAAGATCAGCATCGATGCCAGAAACTGAGCACAGCACCCATCATGGCTTTGTCTAGATGGTCCAGCAGGGTCCTTAGCGGCTTTGCCGGAGAATTAAGCCTCCCTGAGTACACTCACTCCGGTTCTATTCTAGACTTAGAATCTTAAACAGCAGGCAAATCATCCCGTGAGCCTCCTCAGAGAAGACTGGAAGGGGAAGTCATCACAAAGGAATCTATAAGTATGCATGAGTGATGAAGGATGGAGGTGGGGGTATAAAGAAGAATGAGACATCCACTCTGCCTTCAGGAGAATGAGGGATTTGTGAGTCCAGAGAGCCTGAGACATGGCTAGCCCTTCAAGGCTGGGGACTAGCAAAGCCCTCCCTGCATCCTAGAGACAGCTCTGAAAACTCTATGACTGACTGATGCCACAGACCCAAAGGACTTCCGCCAAGGGCTCCCTACTGCCCACCAGAAAGTCAAACCCTCCCACCTGCCTTCCAGGCCCTACTGCTTGGTGCTCACTCCCACTAAAATCCTTTCCTGATTACTTGAGCCCACATAACCCTCTCCCTGTCTAACTTTCCACTACAGCCCACTGCCTGTTCCTGGATCACAATCTGTCACATATCGTCCTCAAAAGACTCCTTGCATTCATTCAGTCATTCAATATCAGTTGATCTCTAGCATGCACAAGGCCCTGGGCAAGCTGCCGGGGGTCAAACATAAGACACAGTCCCAAATCACTCACAGTACTGAGGGAGTGATGAGCACCCTGGGTTAACCGCTGTACTGTACAAAGGAACATAGAGGAGAATAAAGTGTGACTGTGAGAGCAGAGGAGGAAGCTTTGGATACCACTGGGGGCATTAGGGGCAGAGGAGGTGGCACTTGAAAGAGCAGGAAATTTACCAGCATCTTGCAGAGAAGAAAATTAAAGCGTAGAGGTTTGATCCTGTAAGAGCCACACCTCCAGGGGGCAAATTATAGTCCAATGTGACAGGGCGCTTGGGGGTAGAGGTGGCAGCAGGGAAGCTGAAGAGGTCAGTCAGGGTCTAATTTTGATGGGTCTTCATGCTGAAGCCTTTATTCCATGGGCAACGAGGAGCCAATGATGGTTTATGAGCAACTGAGTAAGTAATAGGATTAGGTTTGTGTTTTTAAAAATTTTATTTACTGGCAATACTTCATTCCAGAAAACAGAATAAGTGTTCCTGAGGTTTGTATTTTAGAATAAAATACTCTGTGGGTCACGTGGAGGATGGGGGCAAGATTAAGAGAGGGAGAACTATCCAATGGTAGTCAGAAGGTCCAGGTGAGAGATGATGAAGTGGAGGGGCATGTGCCTTATCTTAGAGACACAAGGGAGGTGTCAGCACAGGCCTTAGTGAAGGTTTGAAAGCAGGTGATAGCTGGGTACGGTGGCTCATGCCTGTAACTTTGGGAAGCTGAGGCGAGAGGAATGCCTGAGTCCAGGAGTTTGAGACCAGCTGGGTAGCTTGTGAGACCTCGTCTCTACAATACATCAAAAAATTAGCCAGGCATGGTGGCATGTACCTGTAGTTCCAACTACTTGGAAGGCTGAGGCAGAAGGATCACCTGAGCCCAGCAGGTTGAGGCTGCGGTGGCTGTGAGCACTCCACTGCACTCCAGCCTGGGCGACAGAGTGACACTCTAACTCAAAAAAAAAAAAAAAAAAAAGAAAGAAAGAAAGCAGCTGATGTCACTGAATCAGCTGCAGGTCCTGCTCTGTCTATCTTCCTATCTGTACTCTGGCATCATCGCCTGCTGAGATGCTGAGCATGCCCCAGGGAAGCAGCTCTGGATGTCTTCAGCAGAAGCATCTTCCTTACTGAGCCAAAAATCATGCTAAGGACTTTACACACATTACCTCATCTAACCCTCAGGGCAACCTTGCACAGGGGGCATTCTTAAGACAAAGAAAGTGAGGTTCCACAGAATAAGGGACTTGCCCAGAGTCACACAGCTGATCGATGGCAGGGTCACAGTCCAGGACAATGCCTCTCTGTCTAAAACCTGCACTCATAACCAGTGCACTGCACTGTGCTTGTCAAAGAACGGGCACCTCCTGGCATGGTGCGGTGGCTCACACCTGTAATCCCAGCACTTTGGGAGGCGGAGGCAAAAGGATTACCTGAGTTCAAGAATTTGGGACCAGTCTGGGTAACTTGGTGAGACCTCATTTCTACAATAAATCAAAAAATTAGCTGGGCATGGTGGTGTACACTTACTTGGAAGGCTGAGACAGAAGAATCATCTGAGCCCAGCAAGCAGGTTGAGGCTGCTGTGAGTGTGTCACTGCACTCCTGCCTGAGCAACAGAGTGAGACTCCAACTAAAAATAATAATAATAATAATAATAATAATAATAATAATTTGACTTCTGTTGAGTTATTTCCTTATAATAAAGTTCGCACCCAGCTAGAAGTCAACTTATTCTTAAACATGTCCTCAGCAGCATTGTCTACTACAGTGAAAAAAGAAAATCATGAAGTATTACATAGCCTTTAAAAATGGTAACTCCAAAGTGAAAGATGTAATACGGAAAATCTCTTGGATATAAGAGTAACTGAAAAGAGTCAGATCCAGAATGGTACATAAGCCAGGAAGGCAACTGCAGAGAAAACATAACTGAAAAATATAAAGATAGAGAGGAAGAGGCCAAAATGAAAACAGATCTCCTGTTTACATAAAGGCAGTAGATTTTCTTCTTTTAAGATTCTCTTTAACATCTTTCCAATAGTAACAATAGCAAACGATATCCAGCTGGCTTGTCAGAGAGCCTGAGAACCTCTCCACTCCCCATCCGGCCAGCACACACGGGCCCATTCCTCCCTTGCACCCACAGCACCCAGCTCGTGGGGGGGAGGTTCTCTTACCAGCGACTCTGACCACAGCACGCTCTGCAGGGTCCAGCACTGAATCCTGGCTTTTCCGCTTTTTCTGCTCATGCAGTGGCAGGTTCCAGGGCAAGGTGTCTCCTGGAGGACAGGGAGACAGGCTCCCTGACCGCTCACTCCTGTAAGACCGCTCGCTCCGACACGACCGCTCGCTCCGACATGACCGCTCACTGAGCGTCTCTTCATCTGAGGAAGACATGGCCCAGGTGGGGACTGCAGCAGGAGGGGCTGGGAGCCCAAGGAGAAGTGATCTGGAGGAGAAAGGGGTGAATGTGAACAGACCAAAGAGGCTGCATAAGAAACACTGGAACTCGGGAAGCAGAAGTTCTAGTCCTGGTTCTGCCACTGACCAGACTGCTTCACCTATCTGAACCTCAGTTACTTCATCTGGAAAATGGGATGAAGATACTACATGCCAAAACTAACTCACAAGGTTTGGGGGGGGAAAATCCTATGAGGTAGTATATGTGAAAATGTTTGCAAATCTCAAAACATTGTGTTAAAGTAGTTCCTATTCCTAGTAACCACTATCATTGTTATGTAGTTTGTTTGGAGGATTAAGTTCACAGATCCCACAGACAGAAAGATGTGGGTTCATATTCTACTTCACCATTTAGCTCTGGGGCCTGACTGTGTGGCCCCAGAGAAGCCATTTAATGTCTTTGAGCCCTGGCATCCCCATCCACAAAATGGGGATGATGATAGCACCTAGCCTTATAGGGTAGTTTGCAAGGAGTGAATGAGATCCTGCATGCAAAGGGCTTAGTGGTGCCTAGTGCCCAGTAAGTACTCAATAAACAGCATCTATTATTATATTCCTGTTCTACTTACCTCCTAGGAAAGCTGTAAGGATAAAATGGGGCAACAGATGGAAAGTATTTTCAAAAAGCTAAAGCACCATCTCTAGCAGACAAGAAACAAAGCATGGGCTAGAAGAGGAAGAAATTCCCTGACTTCTCCCACTCTGTCTCCAGCAACTATATTAGAAAATGTACTAGATTTGAAGACAGACAGACCTGGGTGTAAATTCTGTTCCGATCACTTATAATTGGTGTGACCTTGGGCAAGTCATTTCACTTCTCTGAGACTCAGTTTCTTTGTCTGCAAAATGGGGTTAGTATTCTACCTCAGAGGATGTTTTAAGAACACAATGAAATGCACACATAAAACTAGCTGATGCCATGTATGGCACACAGCAGGCATTAGATAAAATGTTTGTTTGCTTATCCCAAGGATTGTTGTGGGAATAAGTGTCACAGCATGGGGGTGGGATGGGGGTATGGGACAGAACGTCAGATTTTCTGGTCAGTTTAGCTAGTGGAGAGTGGAGCGGAAACACAATTGCTCTGGGGCCAGCTGGGCTGCACCAGCCAGACTGGCAGCCTTCCCTCAGCCAGGCCAAACTGACTTCCTAGAGCCATCTGCTACACATGTCCCATCACCCCAAGGGCTCCATAAGAACCCAGGTGATGCATGCCTTCAGCTACCAGCCTTCCTACAGGCCCCAAGACCAACCCAGGTGACCAGCTCTCACTCTGGTTCTAGGATCCAGGGAGAGCTGGAGCTGTCAAATTTCCCACACGGGGAATACCTGCAAACAGCTACGTGTGGAGACAGGGAGGTGGCCTCAATGGCTGGACACCATAGGGCTCTGGCCACGGCTCCTCTTGGATTCTGGAATCTCAGCCCAGAGGCAGCAAGGGGCAGAGACAGCCTCCTGGGTCATTGGCAGATTCCCATCGTAGGCACAGAATTCAAAGAGATAACAAAAGAAACATCGAACGGTGCAGGAGGCCTGTAGGCAGCCACGGGCAGACAGAGCAGCCCTGCCAGGGCATCCTCTGTGCCAGCAGCTTGTAGGTTCTCTTTGCAGGGAGCATCAAGAAGAAATTGAGCCACAGAAAGCAGAAAGGAAAGGACCCAGGTCCTGGCACAGCCTTGCCCTTTATCCTAGCGTTTACCCCCTCCCCCCATTATCTTCTGGTGCCCAACTCTCAGCTCTTATAGCTGGGGCAGGTGCTGAAGCGACAACCCCAACCTCCGGGACACTCAGGCCAAGCTTCCACCCCTACCCTCACTTCGGGGCAGGAAAACGCCCCTCCTCTCAGACCACCTGCTTCATCCCAGAGCCGCCCGTTCCTCGCCAAGACGCCCATTTTACTACAAAGGCCCGCTCTGGCAAGGCCTCCTCCCGGAAAAACCGTTCCTCCTCGGCTCCACCCCGTCAGTCTCTGTCCTCCACGAGCACCTGCCTGACCTCGGGGTCCTGCCCCAGCCCTCGGCCACCGGGGCCACTCCATCCATCCTCGCGATTCACAGGAGCGCGCGCCCATGCCCCAACCCACCCCGCAGGCCGCAAGCCGGTCCGCGACAGGCACCTCACCTGGGGCTGGCCCGCGGCGGCCCTCCCCGCCTCGCCCCCACCCCTTCCTCACTGCGGGAGGCGGGTGCGCCCGCGAGCCTGGGGCGGCGCGGGTG
>NW_007251427.1:978975-1013990 GCF_000164805.1 Carlito syrichta | reverse complement strand
CCAGACCAACCACACCCCCATACTCCCCGCCCTCTGCTCGGGAGACCTCTCTGCCCCGGCCCCGCGGCCGCGCGCTGACCCTGGGCCGGCTCACCGGGCCCGCCCCCTTGGAGCCCATCCCCGGTCGCTCTCCCAGGCCGCGGGGCTGTTTCGCAGCTCGGCCCCGGTTCCCAAACAACCCGTTGCCCGGCCACCTCTCTACCCCGCTTCCCCTAAGCAAACCCCCATTCTGTCCATTCTCTCAGGGCTCCCGCTTCAGCTCCTGAGGAACGCCTTGTGGGTCCGAGGGTCTACCTACCCGCTGGGCTTCTGGAACTGAACGTAGGAGGGACCCAAAAGAGGCCCCATCTTCCTCGCAGGATTAAAAAAAAAACAAAAAACAGAGAGGAGCAAGGCCCAGAGGAGCAAACTCAGACTCTTGTTTAGACAGCACCAGTCCCAAGAAGAAGCTTCCTCCCCTGAGAAACATTTGTTGAGTTCCTTCTGCAGGCATGGCCTAGTGATACAGAAGACAAGAGCCAGGAGTGCCTTCCATCCTCTCTAGGACAGATAAGTGAACGTGTCCAGAAAGGGAGAGAACTTGTCTAAAGACCTTTCTCTAGAAACCTGCATAGCACCACTACGCCATGGGTGTGTTTCCTGGTAACTGTGCAAGGTGCAGATCATGCCAGACATAATCCTCACAATCATGTTCATTCATCTAACACATCTGTGTTGAATATCATACCAGGCACCATGCTGGGTACTAAAGATATTCAATGAGATGCAAGATGCAACCGATCCCTGCCCCACTGACTTCCCTTGGGCTTACAGTCCACAGGGACAGATGGACAGATGTACATCATAACGCATCCCAGTATGCAGCATTATGATCCCTAATTTACAGATGCAGAGCTTAGATTAAGTGACTTTCTCAAAGCCATCTAGGGAGAAAGTGGATAATCCCAAGACTGTAAGCCTTTCTTCAGATTCCACATCCTGTGTTCTTTTTCACTGAAGCGGGGAGTGTTGGAATAATTTACAAAGGTCTTTGAACTTCAAGATAGGAAATGTGGCCTAAGTTTTATGGTTATGAACAGCCAAGGAGGGTGTCAAAATAAGGGTGAAAGTCACCCCAGGATAGGCACAAGATGGGTGTGGATGGTTATGCTGGAAGACTTACTGCCACAGCCCTAGCAAAGGTAATGAGATTCTGAACAAAACAGGGACTATGGGTATGGCACAGAATGTTTTCCATCTACTGAAACCTGCTAAGTTTCTGTGTTTCATCCATTCTCCCATTTTTTTTTTCCGAGTTGGAGTCTCACTCCGTCGACCAAGCTGGAGTGTAATGACACACTCACAGCCACTGCACCCTCCACCTGCTGGGCTCAGGTGATCCTTCCACCTCAGTCTTCCAAGTAGCTGGAACCACAGGCGAGTGCCACCACACTTAGCTAATTTTTTTGTGTGACTGAAACGGCCATTTTATTTTATGTATATTTTACCACCGTGAAAACAGTTTTAAAATGTGAAATTAAAATACATGATAGCAAAAATAAGGAAGGTAGAAAAGAGAGTACATTGAAGAGTGAAAATGTGTTTGTTCCTTATTCAGGGAAGATGGAGACATTGAACACATTTTATCACCATTGAAAGAATACTTATGTAAGAATGTCTGCTAAAATTGTACAGATAATCACTAAAAGAGCAGAAATACATTTTTCTGGTCTCAAAATGAACAGAAAAGAAACAAAAGAAAACAATGTAAAAAGTCTCTGAGGATTATCAAAGATGGATGTCAGGAAACAGAGACTATAAATTAGCTATGACTTAGGAGGTGAGACAGGGTCTTATACATTTGCTCTCAATGTCCCTTCTGGTCTTGGTTCCCTGCTCAGCTAATTTTTTTATTTATTGTAGAGTCAGGGTATCACCAAGTTGCCTGGGCTGGTCTTGAACCCCTGAACTCAGGCAATCCTCTTGCCTCAACCTCCCAAAGTGCTGGAATTACAGGCTTGAGCCACCATGCCTGACCTGCACTCTTTCATATTAAATAAGGGAAAGGAACCACCAGTTACTAAACTCCTACTAAGTGCTAGGCAATGCCCGGGAAATTTTTTGTATATTACCTTATTAAATCCTCCACAAAACCCTGTGCAGTAGGTACCTTTATTAGCCTTATTTTACAAATAAGGAAACAGAGACTTCGTGCGGTTGAATGACTTGCTAATGTCCACAAGGCAAGCTAGTGTTGGAACTGGGGTTCCCATCCAGGCCAATTTTTTCTTGATTTATTGTAGAGATGAGAGCTCACCAAGTTGCCCAGGCTGGTCTCGAACCCCTGGGCTCAGGCAGTCCTCTTGCCTCAGCCTGCCAAAGTGCTGGGATTGCAGGCGTGAGACACAGTGCCTGGCAAGAGGGGATTTCTATTCAGACTTTAAAAAAAAGAAGGAACTCCTGACCCAATGCAATGGCTCATGCCTGCAATCTCAACACTTTGGGAGGCTGAAGCAGGAGGATTGCTTGAGCCCAGGAGTTTGAGACCAGCCTAGGCAACATAGCAAGACTTTGAGTTCACAATAAATCAAATAATTAGCCGGGCACGGTGGTGCATGCCTGTAGTCTCAGCTACTGGAGAGACTGAAGTGGAAGGATCGCCCGAGCCCAGGAGATCAAGGGCTCTGTGAACCATGATCATGCCACTGCACTCCAGTCATTTCAGTCTGGGTAACAGAGTGAGACTCTAACTCAACAAAAGGAAGGATATCCTGTTATTTGTGATAACATAGATTAACCTGGAGGACATTATGTTAAGTGAAATAAGCCAGGCACAGAAAGACAAATGCTGCATGATCTCACATGAAGAGTCTAAAAATGTTGAACTCACAGAAACAGAGAGTAGGATGGTAGTTACCAAGGACTGGGGAGTGGGGAAGAGTTGGGGTGTTGGGGAGATGTTGATCAAAGAATAAAAATTTCAGTTAGGAGGAAATAGTTCAAGAGCTCTGTTGTACAACATGGTGACTATAGTTAATAATAATGTATTGCATTCTTGAAAATTTTGGAAAATAGATTTTAAGAGTTCTCACTACGAAAAATAAATATGTGAGGTAATGCACATGATAATGAACTCAATGTAACCATTCCACAATATACATATACTTCAAAATATCATATTGTACATGATAAATATAATGATTTTTATCAATTAAAAATAAATATGACCAGGCTCAGTGGCTCAGCCTGTAATCCCAGCACTTTGGGAGGCAGAGGCAAGTGGATTGCCTGAGTCCACAGGTGTGAGACCAGCCTGGGCAACTTGATGAGACCTCGTCTCTACAATTAAAAAAAAAAAAAAATTAGCTGGGCTTGATAGTGTATGCCTGTAGTTTCGGCTACTTGGAAAGCTGAGGCAAAATGATCACCGGAACCCAGCAGGTTGAAGCTGGGGTGGCCGTGACTGTGTCACTGGGTGACAGAGTGAGACTCCAACTAAAAAAAAATAGATACATTTCTAAAAATATGGCTGAGGGCGGTGGCTTACACCTGTAATCCCAGCCCTTTGGGAGGTGGAGGCAGGAGAATTGCTTGAGCCCAGGAGTTTGAGACCAGCCTGAGCGGCACAGCAAGACCCTGTCTATACAAAAAATCAAAAAATTAACTGGGCATTATAGTGAGTGCCTGTAGTCCCAGCAACTTGGGAGACTGAGGTGGGAGGATCACCAAGTCTAGGAAGTTGAGGCTGCGGCGAGCTGTGATCACACCACTGCACTTCAGCCTGGGCAACAGAGTGAGACTCCAAATTAAAATAATTTTTCAAAACAATAAATAAGCCAAGCTCGGTGGCTCAGCCTGTAATCCCGCACCTTTGGGAGGCTGAGGTGAGTGGGTTGCCTGAGCCCGCGGGTTCGAGACCCGCCTGGGCAGGCAAGACCTCATCTCTACAATAAATCAAAAATTAGCCGGGTGTAGTAGCACACGCCTGTAATTCCGGCTACTTGGAAGGCTGAGGCGGAAGGATCACCGGAGCCCGGCAAGTCGAGGCTGCGGTGGCCAGGAGTGGCCACTGCACTCCAGTCTGGGCGACAGAGTGAGACTCCAACTCAAAAAAAACAAAACAAAACAAAACAAAAAAAACAATAAATAAAGTTCTTGTGGGGTGGGCTAAGATCCACTGAGGTGTGAAACTCAAGGATCATTTTCTTCTTTTTTTAAATTTGTATTTATGTATTTATTTTTCTGAAAAATCATTTTCAATTTAGGAATGAGTGCTGAGGACCTTCCCTGGTGAGGGGAACATGAACACTGTGGGAGAAGGCAAATTGAAAGCATAGGAAGAGTGTGGGGATCCTGGGTGTGAAACTGGATGAATCTCCACTGGGGCCAGGATCTGTGGGCAGGGTCTCAGCAGGCAGGGCCAGCAGGGAGGGTTGCTGGGAAGCCTGAAAGCGCAGCTGCCCTGGCTAGAGGACATCCAAAGTTTTTCCCTCTCTCCAACCTCAATGCCCTTCCCAAAACTGACCACCAGTCCTGTCCTAAATTATTCATGCTGTGAGCTATGAGTGGAGCTTCCGGAAGCTTGCGGATGTCAGACTGAGGACATTCAACTATGTCTCCCCAGGGCTGTATCTCCAGCTCCCACAGTGCTACCCTCGGACCAAGCTGCTGGTAAGATTTGCCAAGCTTTTTGCAGCTGGCAGCTGGCCAATAACCTTGAGCTACTGGGCTTCAATTCATTTCAGCAATCTTTTACTGAGGAATACTATGTGCTGGGGAGAGTTCTGGGTTCTGTCAGGAACACAGAAGTGAATCCAATCAGGTCCTTGTCCTTGAAGGTTCACAGGATGGTAGAGGTGGCAGGCACTTAAAAATTATTTCCTTCCGGCCAGGCTCGGTGGCTCAGCCTGTAATCTCAGCACTTTGGGAGGCAGAGGTGAGTGGATTGCCTGAGCCTGCTGGTTCGAGACCCGCCTGGGCAACTTGACAAGACCTCATCTCTACAATAAATCAAAAAATTAGCCAGGCATGGTGGGTATGCCGATAGTTCCAGCTACTTGGAAGGCTGAGGCGGAAGGATCGCCGGAGCCCAGCAGGTCGAGGCTGCGGTGGCCGGGAGCGGCCACTGCACTCCAGTCTGAGTGACAGAGTGAGACTCCAACTCAAAAAAAAAAAAATTATTTCCTTCCATGACATCCTCCAGGTCTGGTGAGTGCCTCCCCCCTCCACTGTATCCCATTTCAACAACCGAAGCCAACCGTGAAGTATCTTCAGAAGTGAGTGGCCTTGGTACTTCACAGCCACAATGGAGCAGATATTGCAAATGATGATTTCAGCAACACCAGAATGCATCCCATAAATGTTTTCTTTTTTCTTTTTTTTTTTTTTTGAGTTGGAGTCTCACTCTGTCACCCAGACTGGAGTGCAGTGGCACGCTCACGGCCACCGCAGCCTTGACCTGCTGGGGTCAGGCAATCCTTCCACCTCAGCCTTCCAAGTAGCTGGAACTGTAGATGCGTGCTACCACACCCAGCTAATTTTTGATTTATTGTAGAGATGAGGTCTCACCAAGTTGCCTGGGCTGGTCTCAAACCCGTGGGCTCAGGCAATCCTCTCACCTCGGCCTCCCAAGTACTGGGATTATAGGTTTGAGCCACTGCGCCCGGGGCCCCATAGACTGATTAACTAGGAGTCAAATCATTAGCCCTGAGTCACAGTTTTTTGTTTTTTTTTTTATTTGAGGTCTCACTCTGTCGCCCAGGCTGGAGTGCAGTGGCATGCTCACAGCCACTGCAGCCTCCATCTACTGGGCTCAGGTTATCCTTCCGCTTCAGCCTTCCAAGTAGCTAGCATTACAGGCATGTGCCACCATGCCTGGCTAATTTATTTTTCTTGATTTATTGGGTAGAGATGAGATCTCACCAAGTTGTCCAGGCTGGTCTCAAACCCGTGGGTTCAGGCAATCCTCTCACCTCTGCCTCCCAAAGTGCTGGGATTACAGGTGTGAGCTACCACGTTCAGCCTATTTTTTGTAGAGACAAAGACTCACTATGATGCCTCAGCTGGTCTTGAACTAGGCTCAAGCAATCCTCTACTACGGCCCGCTATTTTTTTTTTTCTCTTTTTTTGAGTAGAAATCTCACTCTGTCACTCAGGCTGGAATGCAGTGGAATGCTCACAGCCACTGCAGCCTTGACCTGCTGGGTTCAGGTGATCCTTCCACCTCAGCCATCCAAGTAGCTGGAACCACAGGCACTCACCACCACGCCTGGCTAATTTTTTTGCTTTATTGTAGAGAAGAGGTCTCGCCAAGTTGCCTGAGTTGGTCTCGAACCCCTAGACTCAGGTAGTCCTTTCACCTCCACCTCCCAAAGTCCTGGGATTATAGGCATGAGCCACCATGTCTGGCTTAATTTTTAAAATTTATTTGTAGAAATGGGATCTTGCTATGTTGCTCAGGTTGATCTCAAACTCCTAGCTTCAAGCAGTTCTCCTACTTTGGCCTCCCAAAAAGTTGGGAGTACAGGCATGGGCCACAGTGCCAGCTATCCACTTCTGTCTTTCTACCACCACCTTTATCCAAGCACTAGCCTTTAGAATGAACTTTTATTTCTACTCCTTCTCCCTCCAGTCTCAATTCAATGGCAGCCAAGAGTCAATCTTTTTAAAACATAAATCATGTCACACACAGTTCCAATTTGCACTTAAACTGAAATATACATTCCTCACAAGAGCCTATAATGTTTGACACAATTTGGTTCTTGCTCACCCCTTAGACCTAATCTCAGGAAATTTGACTCCCTGGATTCCAACAAGTCAGATCTTCTTCCTTTTTTTTCTAATAAGTGAATTTCCTTCCCACCTTTGGACTTTGCATAGTTGTTCTGGCTGCTTGGAATTCCCTTCCCTACAGTACTTGCATGATTGGTGCCCTTTTCATCACCCAGGATTCATCTTAGAAGTCACCTTCTTATCGGGTGTGGTGGCTCATGCCTGTAATCCCAGCACTTTGGGAAGCCAAGGCAAGAGCATTGTCTGAGCCCAAGGGTTCAAGCCCAGCCTAGGCAACATGGCGAGACCTCATCTCTACAATAAATCAAAAAATTAGGCAGGCGTGGAAGGATGATATGGAAGAATTGCCTGAGCCCAGCAGGTTGAGGCTGCTGTGGCCGTGAGCATGTACAGCTGGGCGACAGAGTGAGACTCCGGCTCAAAAAAGTCATCTCAATGAGACCCTTTTTGAACACCCATCTAAATTTCCCTCCTCCTTTAACCCTTGTTTTATTTTCATCATAACTTTGATCACTTTGCCATCATCTTGCCCATTTCTTTGCCTGTTTATTTTCTGTCTGATGTAGTTATTAATAAGTGATAGACAGGAGAATAAAGTAGAAAAAAAATGACAGTGGGAGCTACTATTTTAAGTAGGGTAGGGAGGTCAGAGAACACCTCACTGAGATGTGAGGTAATATTTGAGCAGAGGCCTGAACAGAGGAAGAGAAGCAGCCCTATAAGTGCTGTCTCACAGAAATATAATATGAGCCATAGGTGTAATTCCTTTTTTGGATACAGGTGTAATTCTAAATTTTCTAAAATTCATATTTTAAAATGTAAAGTTCAGCTCTTAAAATAGGGGTATATTTAAAAAAACAAGTAATGATCAGTGGTTTCCAAGGGATAGAGGGAAAGATAACCAGACAGAGCTCAGAGGGTTTTAAGGGCAGTGAAACTACTCTGCATGATTACACACACACACACACACACACACACACACACACACACACACACACACAGAGTCTCACTGTGTTGCCCAGGCTATTTTCTTTCTTTCTCTCTCTCTCTCTCTCTCTTTTCTTTTTTTTTTTTTTGAGTTAGAGTCTTACTCTTGTCACCCAAGCTGGAGTGCAATAACATACTCATGACCACTGCAACCTCGATCTGCTGGGCTTAGGTGATCCTTCTGCCTCTGCCTTCTTTCTTTCTTTTTTTTTTTTTGTTTTTGTTTTATGAGTTGGAGTCTCACTCTGTCATTCAGGCTGGAATGCAGTGGCACACTCATGGCCCCCGCAGCTGGGCTCAGGTGATCCTTCCATCTCAGTCTTTCAGGTAGCTGGAACCACAGGCATGCGTCACCACACCTGGCTAATTTTTTTTTTAGTCAGAGTCTCACTCTGTTACCCAGGCTGGAGTGCAGTGGCATGCCCAGCCACTGCAGCCTCGATCTGTTGGGCTCAGGCAGTCCTTCCACAGCCATCCAAGTAGCTGGAACCACAGGCACACACCACCACATTTGGCTCACTTTTTAAAATTTTTTTAATTTTTTAATTTTTTTGAGTTGGAGTCTCACTGTGTCGCCCAGACTGGAGTGCAGTGGCCCCTCCCGGCCACCGCAGCCTTGACTTACTGGGCTCCAGTGATCCTTCCGCCTCAGCCTTCTAAGTAGCTGGAACTACAGGCATGTGCTACCATGCCCGGCTAATTTTTGATTTATTGTAGAGATGAGGTCTCGTCACTTTTTATTTATTGTAGAGACAATATCTCGCCAAGTTGCCCAGGCTGGTCTCAAATCACTGGGCTCAGGCAATCCTCTCACCTCCACCTCCGAAAATGCTGGAATTACAGGCATGAGCCACAGCACCTGGCTTAATTTTATTTTTATCTATTATAGAGATTAAGTCTCTCCATGCTACTCCAACTGGTCTCAAACCCCTGAGCTCAGACAATCCTCTTGCCTCTGCCTTTCAAAGTGCTGGGATTACAGGTGTGAACCACTACACCTGGCCCCAGGTTATTTTTAAACTCTTGTTCTCAAGGGATCCTCCTGCCTTGGCCTCCCAAAGTACTGGGATTATAGGCATGAGCCAACACACCTGGCCTACATTATACTCTAATGGTAGATATGTGTCCTTATACATTTGTCAAAGCCCATATAGCGCTTAAGAGTGAACCTTGGCCAGGTGCAGTGGCTCAAGCCTGTAATTCCAGCAGTTTGGTAGGCCAAGATGAGAGGATTGACTGAGCTCAGAGGTTTGAGACCAGCCTGGGCAACTTGGCAAGACCTTGTCTCTACAAAAAAAAAAAATTTACCTGAGCATGGTGGCTCATACCTATAGTTCCAGCTTCTTGGAAGGCTGAGATGGAAGGATCACCTGAGCCTAGCAGGTCGGTCGAGGCTGCGGTGGCCGTGAGCATGCCACTGCACTCCAGCATGGGTGAAAGAGTGAGACTCCAACTCAAATAATTAAAAAAAGAGAATCAGTGAAACCCTTCCTGGGAAGAAGTAGGCTTCATCCCCAGGATACAGGGCGGTTCAACATCTGCAAGGCCATAAATGTAATTAAATACATCAACAGATGTAAAAACAAGAACTACATGATTATATCATTAGATGCAGAAAAAGCTTTTGATAAAATTCAGCATCACTTCTTGATAAAAACCCTCAAATACCTAGGTATAGAAGGAACATACTTCAAAATAGTAAGCACCATCTATGATAAACCTGCAACTAGCATATTGCTAAATAGGCAGAAACTTGGAAACATTTCCCTTGAAAACTGGAACAGGACAAGGCTGTCCACTCTCACCCCTCTTGTTCAACATTGTGTTGGAAGTCCTAGCTAGAGCAATTAGACAAGAGAACAAAATCAGGGGCATCCAAATAGGAAAAGAAGTTAAGTTATCCCTCTTTGCTGATGATATGATTATATACCTCAAAAATCCAAGAGAATCTGTAAAAAATCTGCTTACACTTATAAAGGACTTTGGCAAAGTCTTGGGGTAAAAAATAAATGTGCAAAGGACAGTTGCATTCTTATACACCAACAAGCAGGCGGAGAACCAAATAAAAAACACAATTCCATTCACAATGGCCACACAAAAATGAAATACCTCGGCATCTTCCTAACCAGAGAAGTGAAAGACCTTTACAATGAGAACTACAAAACACTGCTCAAAGTCACAAATGGAAAAATATTCCATGCTCATGGATAGGAAGATGTCCATTCTACCAAAGGCAATCTACAGATTCAACGCAATACCCATTAAATTACCAATATCATTCTTCTTAGACATGGAAATGACAATACAGAAATGCATATGGAAACATAAATGACCACGAATAGCCAAAACAATCCTTAGCAAAAGAAACAAAGCAAGAAGTATTATACTTCCAGACTTTAAACTTTACTATAAGGCTACAATAATCAAAATGGCCTGGTATTGGTACAAGAAAAGGCATACAGACCAATGGAACAGGATAGAGATTCCAGAAGCAAAGCTTCAATTTCTCAACTAACTCATCTTTAACAAAGCCTCCGACAACAACCACTGGGGAAAAGAGAACCTATTCAGTAAATGGTGCTGGGAAAACTGGCTGACCACATGCAGTAGATTGAAACAGGATCCCTTCCTATCACCATACACAAAAATTAACTCTAAAAGGATCAAAGTTCTAAACATAAAACCCCAAACTATAAGAACCTTAAAAAATGCAGGAGACATCCCTATGGAAATTGGAACTGGCAACCAATTCCTGATCAAAACCCCAAGTGCCCATGCCGTTAGAGATAAGAAGACAAGTGAGACCTCATCAAACTGACAAACTTCTGCAAAGCAAAAGAAACAGTCAAGACCAGGCTCAGTGGCTCAGCCTGTAATCCCAGCTCTTTGGGAGGTTGAGGCAAGTGGATTGACTGAGAGCTTGTGGGTTCAAGATCAGCATAGGCAACTTGACGAGACCTTGTCTCTACAGTAAATTAAAAAAAAAAATTAGCTGGACGTGGTAGTGCTCGTCTGTAGTTCTGGCAACTTGGAAGACTGAGGCGGAAGGATCGCCTGAACCCAGCAGGTCAAGGCTGGTGTGGCCATGAGCATGCCACTGCACTCCAGCCTGGGTGATGGAGTGAGACTCCAACTCAAAAAAAAAAAAAGAAAAAGAAAAAAAGAAACCATCAAGAGAGTGAGAGTGGGGAGACAGCCCACAGAATGGGAAAAAACATTTGCCAACTGTATATCTGACGAAGGCCTAATATCTAGGATCTATAAGGAACTCAAATGCACCAAAAGGAAAAAAACAAACAGCCCCATTGAAATATGGACAAAAGACATGAATAGACACTTCTCAAAAGAAGACATATGGACAGCCAACAGACACATGAAAAGTGCTCAGCCTCACTAATCATCAGAGAAATGCAAATCAAAACCACATTGAGATACCACCTAACCCCAGTAAGAATGGCCATCATTAATAAAACAAACAACAACAGATGCTGACAAGGATGGGGAGAAAAAGGAACACGTCTACATTGCTGGTGGGAATGCAAACTAGTGTAACCTCTTTGGAAGACAGTGTGGTGATTTCTGAAAGAACTAGAAATTGACCTTCCATATGACTCAGTAATCTCGCTATTGGGAATATACCCAGAGGAATGCAAGTCATTCTACCAAAAAGATATCTGCACATGCATGTTTGTTGCAGCTCTATTCACAATAGCAAAAACATAGAACCAGTCATGCTGCCCACTGAAGCTGGATTGTATAAAAAAAAATGTGGTCCATACACAATGGAATATTATGCAGCCATAAAGAAGGACAAACATATGGACTTCGCAGCAACTTGGATGGATTTACAGTTGATCATACTCAGTGATCTATCACAGAAACAAAGAACAGAGTACCATATGTTCTCACTCATAAGTGGACCTTGAACAATTATCATAATACTATAAGAAAGGAATTGGCAGTAGTGGGAAACTGCCAGGGAAGGGGGGTGGGATTGGCAGTTGAGGAAAACTGCTAGGGGAGGGAGGGGCACGCCTCATCAACAAGGGTACCTGGATAATGGACATTTGTATCCCTAATCCTGCATTGTACCCCACATCTTTAAAATAAAAAATAAAGAAATTTTGACCACTCATATTAAAAAAAAGAGTGAACCTTAGCATCAACTATGTTCTTTGAATGCTAAAGATCTGTGACAAGTCAATATTTTACAAATTTAAGTTTTTTTGTTTTTTTGTTTTTGCTTTGGAGTCTTACTCTGTCTCCCAGACTGGAGTGCAGTGGCACGCTCCCGGTCACCACAGCCTTGACCTGTTGGGCTCCAGCGATCCTTCTGCCTCAGCTTTCCAAGTAGCCAGAACCACAGGTGCATGCTACCATGCCCAGCTAATTTTTTATTTATTGTAGACACGAGGTCTTGCCAAGGTGCCCAGGTGGGTCTCAAACCCGCGGGCTCAGGCAATCCACTTGCCTCAGCCTCCCAAAGTGCTGGGATTACAGGCTGAGCCACCGAGCCCAACCAAGTTCTTTTTTTTTTTTTGTGAACGAAATCCTCAAACACTGGAGTGCATTTTACACTGTGACACACCTAACCTTGGACAGCCACTCACATGTGATTTCAGTACTGGACATTGTGGAGGAAGAAGGCTTCAGACAAAGAGAACAGCAAAAGCAAAAGTATCAAGGCTGAAATGGCAAGAATATGTTTTGTGTGTTTGGGGAGAGCAGGGGGACAGAAAGGAATGGAGGGCAGAATGGGAGAAGATGAGGTTGACTGGAGAAAAAGGAAGGCACTAGATCCTGGGAGGCCTTGTACAGAATTTTTTTTTTTTTTTGAGTCACTGTCTCACTCTGTCTCTTCCAGGCTGGAGTACAGTGGCATGATCACGGCTCACCACAGTCACAACTGCCTGGGCTCAGGCCATTTTCTACTACAGTCTCCCGAGTAGCTCGGACTATAGGCAGGCGCCACCACGCCCAGATAATTTTTTGATTTTTTTGTAGAGACAGGGTCTTACTATATTGCCCACGCTGGTCTCAAGCCCCTGGGCTCAAGCAATCCTCCCACCTTGGCTTCCCAAGGTACTGGGATTGCAGGCATGAACCCCTGTGCCTGGCCCAGTTTGGGAATTATTCTAAGTGTGATTGGGAAATCACTAAAGGGTTCTGAGAAAGGGACATGTTAAGTTTCTTTGTGACATGAAATGCAGTATAGATGTTGGTTATTGTTATAGTGTTTCTAATTAAAGGGAACGCAGTTGTGAGGCCCCAGATTCCTCCTCTGCTAGACAGGGAAACCAACTTTCTCTCCAATTTCACATTTTCAGACTAGAGCCCAGAAACAAAAAAGGCCTGAACCAGAAAGCACAGCAAGTCTTGTATTGTTAATGACTGCATATGAGCAGATACAGTGATCTTTTGGGGATAGAAGCCAGGCTGGAATAAGTTGAGGAATGAGAAGGGGATGAAGAAGCAAAGGGAAGGAAAATAATAGGGCAGTAACTAAGAAATGTGATGTTGGGAGTTTTGTTTTATTGCCTGTTTCTTGTTAAGCAAAGAAAGATCTCCAATACCAATCTGAAGGAAGTAGGAGAGAGGTTGGAACAAATGGATTATGTACGGTGTTAGGTTCCTGAAGAAGGGCAGAGACTGGCTGGAGAAAGGAGGCAGGCTGAGCTGTGATGCAGGTAGTCCTGTGGAGTCCGGGTGGCTGGCTTTGCTGCCTCTGTTGCGGCCTTCCATAGTCCCTGTCCCTTTGCCACCTGGATCCTTGGGACCTGAGTCCTGCCTCAACTCGGCTGCCTGCTCTTTTCTTTGCTAGTCACACTCAGGTCCCCAGACTAGAGGTGATCCAAGCAGGGGCTGCTGTCCACCATTCACCACTTCTCCATCTGCTCTGGACTCCTGGACTTTGCCTAGGGACTACCTAGAGCCTGTTTCTCCTCTACACACTTTTATTTTTTTTGAGTTAGGGTCTCACTGTGTTCACTAAACCAGAGGGCAGTGGCACGGTCACAGTTCACCACAGCCTTGAACTCCTGGTCTCAGTGATCCTCCCTCCTCAACCTCCAGAGTAGCTGGGACTGCAGGTATGCACCAATACACTTGGCTAATTTTTGTAGAGATGAAGTCTTGCTATGTTGCTCAGGCTCATCTCAAACTCCTGGGTCCAAGCAATTCTCCTGCCTTGGCTTTCCCAAGTCCTGGGATTACAGGCATGAACCATTGCGCCCAGCTCCTGTACATACCTCTATTCTCTTGTCCTGATTCCTGGATGCTGAGTTACCCTCCCTTCCTGCATAAACCTTCTGTTTCTTTTTTTTTTTTAAGTTGGGGGTCTCGCTCTGTCACCCAGGTTGGAGTGCAGTGTCATGATCATGGCTCACTACAGCCTCAACCTCCTGGGCTCAGGCAATCCTTCCACCTCAGCCTCCTGAGTAGCTGGGACTGTAGGCAGGCGCCACCATACCGGGCTAACTTTTTTATTTTTATTTTTGCCGAGACGAGGTCTGGCTATGTGGGCTGATCTCACACTCCTGGCCTCACGTGATCCTGATCCTCCCACCTTGGCCTCACAAAGTGCTAGGATCACAGGCATGAGCCACCACACCCAGTTGAGCCTCCTGGTTCTGACGTCCAACATGCAACACATCTGCCATGTGTTGAACCTTCACTGCTTAGGCACAATGTTACATGCTTTGCAAATATCAATATAGACAGTCCTCACAACCCTGTAAGATATGTGCTATTATCATTCCACTTTACAGATGAGGAAATAAGGGCTCAGAAAGGATTAAGTGTCTTACTTAACACAAATTCTCACAGCTGGTAAGTGCTGGAGGAAAGATTTGCCCAGGTCTGTCTGTTCCAAACACTGCCCTTGCTCTATGATGCCACCGTGTTCTTTAGGTGACAGGAATTGAACCAGATGCTTTACTGATCTTTTCTCATCTGGGCAATGGACTGTGGGTACAAGTAGCAGAAAATGGGGCTCAGGTATGAAGATTCATTTCAAGGGAGAACTATAGACGGTAAGCTCTATGAGGGCAATGATTTGTGCCCACTGGTCACTGCTATACCCCCAGTTCCCAGAATAGTCTAACATATAATAGTGCTCAATGAATATTTGTGAATGATTGAATGGATGAGTATACTCTAGCCTCTGAGAATGTGGTCAAAGCTAGACCAGAGGTAGAGCACTGAGAGTAAAATCAGACAAAAAACAAGACAGGGGTCCCGGGGATGGTGCAGGCAGCAGCAGATGGAGGTTGCTGGCCACTTGGCATCACTTGCTAGGAGTCTTATCTCTCTACCACCAGAACATCATGGCAGCTTGCCTGATGAAACGATGCACCTGCCTCCAGAGAGAAGCCACCTAGCCCTGCCATGGCTCCAGTTAGCCATCTGAGACTTGCTAGGGTAGCCCATGAGACTCTGACTTCCTCAGCCACCTCACCCAGTTCCCACTTCCCACTTCCCAGGTTCCTTAACAGAGCTGATGAAGAAGGAACAAGTAGGCTGGGTATGGTGGCTCACACCTATAAGCACTTTGGGAGGCCAAAGTGAGAGGATTGTCTGAGCCCACGGGTTCGAGACCAACCTAGGCAACTTGGCGAGACCTCATCTCTACAATAAATCAAAAAATTAGCCCGGCATGGTGGTGCGTACCTGTAATTCCAGCAACTTGGAAGGTTGAAGTGGAAGTATTGTCTGAGCCCAACATGTTAAGACTGCGGTGGCCGTGAGCGTGCCACTGCACTTCAGCCTGGACAACAGAGTGAGACTCCAACTCACACACGCACACAAAAAGAAGGAACAAGTGTTTACTTTCTACCCAGAGAACTCCGAAGTGGACTAGCTCATTGAGAAGACGGCCAGGCCGGAGAAGCTTCTGGAGTTCCTTGGTGGTGGTCACCGCTTGCACCACAATCACAGAGCCCTCATACTCGTTTGACTCTCTCACCTGGCTATCTGAGAAGCCAGAAGACAAGGCCCTGCTCACACAGGATGCCCACTTTCAGCAATTTCTGCATCTTGTCAATAGTCGGCTAACCTCAGTCTGGCATGGGCCCTCATGAAGATACTGCAGAGCCTCTGTGCTTTGGTGTTCCCGAGGCCTTCAAGGAGCAGGTCTACTGGCGGATGTGGAGTCTCAAGTACAAGCACTTGGCCTTGCTGGTGGAGTCCTGTGCCAACTCCATGTGGGAGCAGCACTCCTGTGAACTGCTGGCCAAGCTGCCTGTGCACATGGAGAGTTGGTGGTGGACATCGTGATGAAGTGGGGGCACCTCTTAGAGTCGCTGATGAACTTCCTAGAAGACAAGTGCTAGAGTTGGTGGAGCAGTTTGGCCCTGACAGGTGGTGGAAGGTGCTGATGATGCTGACAGCTCTGAGCCGTCAGTCTGTGCCCTGGCTGCGGGCCATCTCCTACACCTGGTGTAGAAGCCCTTCTCTCTGATGAAAGGTGCTCTGTGACCAGGCCTGTGCCTATGGCAAATTCAGCTTTCGCCAGACCCCAGTATCCCCATACCTGGCCGCTGACCTACTATTCCTCATGTCCAGTGTGACTCTTGGTGAGGTGGCTTGCTGTGCTAAGTTTTTCAGCTTTCTCAGGTGGCTCAACCTGCCCGTCTGAGGCCTTTGCCCAGCATATCCTGAGCAGAGCCCAGGACATCGTCCTGCCCCACCTGTGCAGCATGCTCCTGGCTTTCGCCCATCTGAACTTCTGTCCAGAACAAAATCAGTAATTCGGATTGGTGCATGAGAAGCTGGAGTCAGAGCTGGCAGACCTGCAGACAGTCCCATAGGCGGACCTGGTGTAGGTCCTTCGTGTACCACAGCAGATGTGGGAGACAGAGTTGCAAGTTTTCCTGTATTCTGAATTTCACACCCAGTTTCTGGGGGGCACGTTTCAGAAGCTACTCCAGGCCAGGCATGGTGGCTCAAGCCTGTAATCCCAGCACTTTGGGAGGCGGTGAGGGATTGCCTGAGCTCAGGGGTTCAAGACCAGCCTGAGCAACATGGCGAGACTTCATCTCTACAATAAATCAAAAAATTAGCTGGGCATGGTGGTGCACGCCTGTAGTTCCAGCTACTTAGAAAACTGAGTTGGAAGGATTGCCTGAGCCCAGCAGGTCGAGGCTGCGGTGGCTGTGCCACTGCACTCCAGCCTGGGCGACAAAGTGAGACTCTGACTCAAAAATAAATAAATAAATAAAACAGCCAGGCTTGGTGGCTCAGGCTGTAATCCCAGCGCTTTGGGAGGCTGAGGTGAGTGAACTGCCTGAGCCTGCGGGTTTGAGACCCGCCCGAGCAACTTATCGAGACCTCATCTCTACAATAAATCAAAATTAGCTGGGTGTGGTAACGCATGCCTGTAGTTTCAGCTACTTGGAAGGCTGAGGCGGAAGGATCGCCACAGCCCAGCAGGTCGAGGCTGTGGTGGCCGGGAGTGTGCCACTGCACTCCAGTCTGGGCGACGGAGTGAGACTCCAACTCAAAATAAATAAATAAATAAAATAAAAGAAGCTACTCCACAGCGACACCACTGCCCAGATGGAGCACCTTGAGTACACGGGTCCCCTTTGACCAGTCTTGGCTGTGTCCCCCAGGCCCTTAGCCCTTGACTAGAAGGTAATCCCCTTGCAGAAGGAGTGTCAGAAGACTCTGAGGGGGATTCTTGGGAGCACCGACAGGGGCAGCCTTGAGGTGACCATGCATTACGGCTGGGTGATGGATGCTGAGATGCTGCTGGACACTGATGGCTGGTTTCTGCCCGTGAGGGACTTTGTGGCACCTCACCAGCCAGCTAGGAACCAGTCGCTCCTCCAAGGACCTAAGAGGCTAGCTTAACTATGGTGGGATTTCCCCAGTTTCAACAACAGAAGTTAAGACTGACTGGAGCTGGGCATGGTGGCTCACGCCTATAATCCCAGCACTTTGGGAGGCTGAGGCAAGAGGATTGCCTGAGTCCAGGGGTTCAAGAACAGCCCAGGCAATTTGGCAAGACCTCATCTCTATAATAAATCAAAACATTAGCCAAGTGTGGTGGCACGCACCTATGTTCCAGCTACTTGGAAGGCTGAGGCAGAAGGATCACCTGACCCCAGAAGGTCAAGGCTGCAGTAATTGCGAGTGTGCCACTGCTCCCCAACCTGGGTGACAGAGTGAGACTCTGACTTAAAAAAAAAACAAAAAAAAGACTGGCTGGATTGCTTTGTCCTGGCCCAGGGACAAGTATTGGCTGTAGGCTTCCTGGTGATGGATGTCCCATACTATGAGTGACTGAAACTCAAGTCTGAATGGCAGAAAGGTATCTACCTCAAGGACAAGATGCACAAAGCAGTGGTTGAGGAGTTAGCCAGGTGACCTGTGCCAGCAGCACGAACTGCACGTCAAGGGCACCGACTCTTCTCTCTAAACCTAGTCATGGACACTGAGCAGGCAAGAGATATCACCCTTAAGGACAAACATTCTCAGTGCAGGATCTTGGCCAGAGTGGGGAGGGTGACCAACAGCTTCAAAGGACAGACTATCCTATCTTGGGTAATAAATCTTTAATTTTGGTGTTGGAAGAAAAAAATATAAGACGGGGACCAAGTACTTGAAACTAAACCAAACTAAAATGTGATTGTAGGAAACAGACAAAGGCTGAGATGTCTTATCAAATGTCCAAGCTCAGGGCTTCTTTCTCAGCCCAATGGGAGGGATCTTTTAAACTAAGCCTAAGCCAATCAAGAAGTTGCATATATTTTTTTTTTTTTAGACATATGTATTTATTTGTATATTTGAAGTTTACATACATGCCATGACTCCAGTGTAATAAAAAACAAGCTCTCTTAGCCGGGCTCGGTGGCTCAGCTTGTAATCCCGCGCATTTGGAAGGCTGAGGTGAGTGGATTGCCTGAGACCGCGGGTTCAAGACCCGCCTGGGCAACTTGGTGAGACCTCATCTCTATAATAAATCAAAATTAACCAGGCATGATAGCGCGCGCTTGTAGTTCCAGCTACTTGGAAGGCTGAGGCAGAAGGAGCCCAGCAGGTCGAAGCTGCGAGTGTGCCATTGCTCCCCAACCTGGGTGACAGAGTGAGACTCCAACTCAAAAAAACAAAACAAAACAAGCTCTTAACAGCTTTGTATCCTGTACCCCAAGCAAATCCAGGAAGTAGAGCATGTATACCTATTTTACAGAGTCGCATACAAGAGAAAACCAATTAAGGAGGACTGGAAAACCAACCAGGCCTAATGGGTGTGAGACAGACCAAGAACTCTCCTAAGGGATGCCACAGGAGAAAAAATAGAAGTCTACACAAAGAACTTTATTTTAACATTTAAAGAATCATATATTCATTCCAACAGCTTCACCGGTCTTGACCACCCAATAAGTTACACACTCAGGTAATTCAAGGGTATTGCACAGCTCGTTAACTGACCAAGTCAGGGCAAAGTGGTCACTTTCCCTACAACCAGACTCTAAATTTGTCTCCTGCAAGAACACCATGCCTGGCCCGGGCTGCAGGGTACTGCCGTCAAAACTTGCCTCCAGATAACAAACCAGTAAAAGCAGCACGATTCCTGTGGTTATTTCACAGTGTCATGCTTATTGACATGGAGCTTTCTGAATAGGGAGGTTGAAGCACTGCCTGCTCAGTAATACATTTCTTGTGGTTCTCTAGGTTGAGTGCAGCAGTCAACAATGAAATAAATTTCAGCAGTGTGTTCCTGACATTATACAGCAGCCCTGGCTCAAGGATTTCTCCCCCTGCACGATTCCTAAGACTGTTCACTGGCTGATTCTTTGTTTTGGCAATTTGATGGTTTTGATGAATTGGCTGTGATCCAGGGGTGTTCAGGTACTGCTCTTAGTGTTAGCCTCTGGCTTGGAGTGTGTTTCAGGAGTCTCAAAATGAGGTCCTGGCTCCCTCTGTGACAAAGTCAGGGAATGTGAATTCAATTCGTGATATTCTTCTGTAGGTTTCTGGGTTTATGCTTGCTTCAGAGGGAGGATTCCCAACTAAAAACTCATAGCAGAGAACACCCAGGCGCCAGAGATCTACTTTCTCATCATGCGTCCAACATTCAGACATCTCGGGGGGCAGGTAGTCCAGGGTGCCACAGAGAGTGGTTCTCCTTGAGGATGGAGCATGTACTGACACCCAAAATCTGCAATCTTCAGCTCTCCAGCTGATCCAAGAAGCAGGTTCTCTGGCTTAATGCCTCTATGAATGACTCTCTTTGAATGACAGTAGGACAGGGCATTTGCCAATTCTGTGATATAAGCAGCTGTTCTCCACTAATCAAATTTTGAAAGTTTTTGAAGTTCTCTATAGACTGTTCCAAGTGGCGCATATGCTAGAATTAGGTAAACTCTGGGAAATAGGCATCATGAAAATAACTATACAGTCTGAAAATATTAAGATGCCGAAGGTAGGACTATATTTCTACCTCTTCTGAGCTGATGCTCCACTCCAGCTTTCTCCAGCTGAACTTTAAACAGCACTTTAAGAGCCAGAGGCAAGCCGGGCTTGGTGGCTCAGCCTGTAATCCCGCGCCTTGGGGAGGCTGAGATGAGTGGATTGCCTGAGCCCGCGGGTTCGAGACCCACCTGGGCAGGAAGACCTCATCTCTACAATAAATCAAAAAATCAGCCGGGCGTGGTAGTGCATGCCTGTAATTCCGGCCACTTGGAAGGCTGAGGCGGAAGGATCGCCGGAGCCCAGCAGGTCGAGGCTGCGGTGGCCGGGAGCGGCCACTGCACTCCAGTCTGGGCGACAGAGTGAGACTCCAGCTCAAAAAAAAAAAAAAAAAAAAAAGAGCCAGAGGCAACCTCTCTCTCGCCAAATAAACATTACCAAACCTTTCTTTACCCAGCTAGCGACCAATTTCAAGATCTTCCAAAGCCCATTGCCTCTTTTTTGATTCTTCATTTTTCTGTTTTGATATCAGTTCCTCCTTAGGATTATTTCCAGCTGCTGATGGCTGGCGCTGCTTGCTCTTTTGGGTGTTGCTCTGTGGCTTGGAGACAGGATGAGGCACACCAGTTACCTGCAATTGCCTCTGCTTCTGGTCCAGCTTCTGACTGGACATAAGTTTTTGTGATTGCGAAGGAACATGCTGGGAGGAATTTGAAGGACACAAGACTCGCTGAGCCTAGCCATTGATGGCAGGTAACGGATTCTGACAAGGAAGTTGCTGAGTCACAGGAACACGTTTTGGACCTTTAAGTGGAACCATAGCCTTAATAGGCTCTGAAATGCAGTTTTCTTTAGATCTGTCCATGATGCCCATCGGCTACTGACTCTGATCCAAGGACCTGAGTCCTCCCAGAGCTCAGCCAGACATTGCACTTCTTGATCACAATAATCAATTCAGAGAAAAACACATAAAGGACTTCTTTATTTTTTTATAAATAACTGTGTACTATTTCATTGTATGAATATATCATAATTAGTCTACCAGTGCCCTACTAATGGACATTTAGGTGATTTTCAATCTCTTCCTAGCTGTTGTTGCCATGAATAACTTTGCATACAGATCAATTCTCACAGATATGCAAAATCTGAAACATAAATTCCTAGAAGTTAAATTTCTGAGACAAAAGGTTCATGCATTTATAATTTTCATCGATATTGCCAAATTGTCTACTACTGAGGTTGAAGCAATTTATACTCCCTCCTAAAATGTGTGAGATATGTTTACCATACTCTGGCCAAAACAATATTATCAAAATTTTTTTATCTTTGACAGTCTAATGAATGAAAAATGAAATGCCAGTCCAGTTTTAATTCATATTGTTGTTTTTTTTTTGACTTGGAGTTTCACTCTGTCACCCAGGATGGAGTGCAGTGGTATGCTCACGGCCACCGCAGCCTTGACCTGCTGGGCTCAGGCAATTCTTCCACCTCAGCCTTCCAAGTAGTTGGAACTACAGGTGTGTGTTGCCATGCCTGGCTTGTTTTTGGGGATTACAGGCTTAAGCCACCACACCCGACTTATATTGCTTTTATTATGAGTGAGAATGAGCATTTTTCATGGGTTTAACAGCTTGTCTCTCTTTTTTTTTTTCTTTTTTTAGATCAGGGTCTTGCTCTGTCACCCATGCTGTAGTGCAGTGGCACAATCACGACTCACTGTAGCCTTGAACTCCTGGGCTCAGGTAATCCTCCTGCCTCAGCCTTTCGAGTAACTAGGACAACAGGTACATGCCACTGTGCCTGGCTAATTAAAGAAAAAAAATTGTAAGATCTTCCTACCTCAGCTTCCCAAAGGGTTAGGTTTACAGGCAAGAGCCACCATGCCCAGTTGGGTTTAAGAGTTGTTTCTTTTGGCCAGACACAGTGATTGACACCTGTAATTCCATCACTTTGGGAACTTGAGGCAGGAGAACCACTTGAGGCCAGGATTTCGAGACTAACTTGGGCAACATAGTGAGACCCCTGTCTCTACAAAAAAAAAAAAAAAAATTAGGCTGGGCGCAGTGGCTCATGTTTATAATTCCAGCACTTTGGAAGGCCAAGGTAAGAGGATTGCCTGAGTCCACAGGTTCAAGAACAGCCTGGGCAACCTGGCGAGACCTCATCTCTACAGTAAATCAAAAAAATTAATTAACCGGGTGTGGTGGTGAGTGCATGTAGTTCCAGCTACTTGAAAGGCTGAAGTGGAAGGATCACCTGAGCACAGCAGGCGGAGGCTGCAGTGGCCTTGAGAATGCCACTGCACTCCAGCCTGGGCAATAGAGTGAGACCCCCCAATTAAAAAAAAATTAACTGGACATGTTTGTGTGTGTGTAGTCCCAGCCACTCAGGAGTCTGAGATGGGAGGATTGCCTGAGCTCAGGAAGTCAAGGTTGTGGTAAGCTGTGATCCTGCTACTGCACTCCAGCCTGGGCAGCAGAGTGAGAGACCCAACTCAAATGAAGAAAAAGAGTTGTTTTAAAAAAATTTTAGCACAGCCTCCATCATCAACCACTGGGGAGAGGAGAACTTATTCAGTAAATGGTGCTGAGAAAACTGGCTGACCACAGGCAGAAGATTAAAACAGTCCCCTACCTATCACCATACACAAAAATCAACTCTAAATGGATCAAAGACCTAAACGTAAAACCTCAAACTATAAGAACCTTAGAAAATGCAGGATACACCCTTATGGAAATTGGAACTGGCAACCAATTCCTGATCAAAACCCCAAGTGCCCATGCCATAAGAGATAGGATAGACAAGTGGGACATCATCAAACTGACAAGCTTCTGCAAAGCCAAAGAAACCATTGAGAGAGCAGGGACACAGTCCACAGACTGGGAAAAAAAAGTATTTGCAAACTGTATATCTGACAAAGGCCTAACATCTAGATCTACAAGGAACTCGAATGTGCTGAAAAGAAAAAAACAAACAGCTCCATTACAAAGTGGGCAAAAGATATGAATAGACACTTCTCAAAAGACATACAAGCAGCCAACAGATACATGAAAAACTGCTCAGCCTTGCTAGTCATCAAAGAAATGCAAATTAAAACCACACTGAAGCCGGGCTTGGTGGCTCAGCCTGTAATCCCTCGCCTTGGGAGGCTGAGGTGAGTGGATTGCCTGAGCCCGCGGGTTCGAGACCCGCCTAGGCAACTTGGTGAGACCTCATCTCCACAATAAATCAAAACTTAGCCGTGCATGGTAGCGTGCGTCTGTAGTTCCAGCTACTTGGAAGGCTGAGGCGGAAGGATCGCCGGAGCCCAGCAGGTCGAGGCTGCGGTGGCCAGGAGTGGCCACTGCACTCCAGTCTGGGTGACAGAGTGAGACTCCAACTCAAAAATAAAATAAAATAAAATAAAACCACACTGAGATATCACCTAACTCTAGTCAGAATGGCCATCATCAATAACTCAAAAAACAACAGATGCTAGAGAAGATTTGGAGAAAAGGGAACATTTCTATACTCTTGGTGGGAGTGTAAACTAGTTCAGCCTCTGTGGAAAATTGGCCTCCCATACGACCTTGCAATCCCCCTACTTGGGAATATACCTGGAGGGACTCAAATCACTCTATGAAAAAGACACCTGCACACGCATGTTTATTGCAGCATTTTTTTTTACAATAGCAAAAACATGGAACCAACTGTGCTACCCATCAAAAGAAGACTGGATAAAAGAAATGTGGTACATATACACAATGGAATATTATGCAGCCACAAAGAAGGGCAAAAGTATGAACTTCGCAGCAACTTGAATGGACTTAGAGGCTATAATACTGAGTGCTCTATCACAGAAGGAACCAAGTATCACATGTTCTCACTCATAAGCGGACCTTATACAACTATGGTAATACTGTAAGAAAGGGATTGGCAGTAGTGGGAAACTGCTAGGGGAGGGGGGCACGCCTCATCAACAAGGGTACCTGCATATTGAACATTTGTATACCTAATTCTGAATTGTACCCCATATATTTAAAACAAATAATTTTAAAAATTATCACCAAAAAATTAAAGTAAGAAGTAAAAATTTGCCTTTCTAACCCCAGATCCTAAAAGTGATTACTGCAAACATGTTAGTGTGTATTCTTCTGGACTTTTACTTATGTTCCTATAAATATATTTATATAGATAATTTCATTTTTACAGGAAATATGTATATATATGTTATACATATACATATATACTTCTGTAATATACATGAACGCTAAACTTGAATTTTCATTTCATGTATCACAGAACTTTTTCAAGGTCTGTCTCTTATTTTGTATGGCTACTTAGCATATTTGAGGTATGCCATAATCTAGTTAACTATTTCCTCTTTGACTTTTAAATTTTTCCAATTTATTAAATTCAAGCAATGCTGCAACAAATCTTCCAAATGCATTTTGGTTTTGGACCAAGACTTTTTTTTTTGAATCAGGGTCTCACTCTGTCGCCCAGGTTGGAGTGCAGACCACAGCCACTACAGCCTCGACCTGCTGAATTCAGGCAATCCTTCCACCTCAATCTTCCATGTAGCTGGAACTACATACAGAGGTGCGCCACCATGCCCAGCTATTTTTAAAATTTATTGTAGAGACGAGGTCTCACCTAGTTGCCCAGGCTTGTCTCAAACCCCTGGATTTGGGCAATTCTTTCACCTCTGCCCCCCAAAGTGCTGGGATTACAGGCATGAGCCACTGTGCCTGGCTAAGACTTATTTTTGTTTTGTTCTCTACACATATTTTTATGTATGTGTGCTATTATTTCTTTGGGCTCTATTCCTAGAAGTGGTCTTTGGCTACTCTAAATGGTAAATTGGTCTGACGCTAAGTAGAGTAGTCAGTGATGGAAAGGCTCCCACTTAAATATTTTACCCATCACTTTCAGCATGCCAAACAATGTCTTCTTAAATATGACTTCCAGCCGGGCTCAGTGGCTCAGCCATAATCCCGCGCCTTTGGGAGGCTGAGGTGAGTGGATTGCCTGAGCCCGCGGGTTCGAGACCCGCCTGGGCAGCGAGACCTCATCTCTACAATAAATCAAAAAATCAGCCGGGCATGGTAGTGCATGCCTGTAGTTCTGGCTACTTGGAAGGCTGAGGCGGAAGGATCGCTGGAGCCCAGCAGGTCGAGGCTGCGGTGGCCGGGAGCGGCCACTGCACTCCAGTCTGGGCGACCGAGTGAGACTCCAACTCAAAAAAAAATATATATATATATGACTTCCTCTTCATATATAAATAGTTATGTATTCCCTGGAACATATGGCATTACAGTTCATCAGTGGTAAAACATTCTTGACTGACTGCTGAGTTCTGTGGACTATAAGGACTGAGACACATAAAAGTTCCTGTCCTCCAGCTCACAATCTTCTAGAGAAACAAGATAGAAGAGAACTAATCCACATGAAACAAGGAATAATTGCCCTTGTCCAGACTTCTTCTCTGATGTCCTGGAGCATTTACTCTCTAGGATGGCAAGGGTATAACCTAAGGTTGGCTGGTTTTATGTGCATACTCCTTGAATCACAAAAGGAGGGAATGGCTCCAGATGTTAGCAAGAGGCATTATAATGATTCCATTCGGTCAGGTGCAGTGGTTTATGCCTATAATCCCAGTACTTTGGGAGGTAGAAGCGAGAGTATTGCCTGTGTCCAGGAGTTCTGGACCAGATGGGCAACTTGGTGAGACCTCATCTCTACAATAAATCAAAAAATAAGCCAGGCATGGTAGGGCCCACCTGTAGTCCCAACTATCGGAATGCTGAGGAGGAAGGATCGTCTGAGCCTAGCAGGTTAAGACTGTGGTAGCCGTGATTGTGCCATTGCACTCTAGCCTGAGCCACAGACACACACACACACACACACACACACACATACACACACACAAATTATTCCATTAGGCTGGAGGTCAGAGTAGCTCCTCTCCAATGTACCTCTGCATACCTTCATTTGGTAAACATTGACCTACTTCTCTTCCATATCAGGTGCTGGGGATGAATGGAATCCTTGCATTGAAGTGCCCAGAAATATATCATCATGTTCATTCTGGGTAGCAAAAGGTAGAATATTCCAGTATTTGGTCTAGAAAAACTCAGGCTGACAACTGGTATGTTTTTGTTGTTTTGGGGTTCTTTGGGGGGATTGGACTCACTCCTTTGCCCAGGCTGGAGTGCAGTGGCACGCACTGTACTTTTTATTGCTGAATATTATTCCATGGTATATTAATTTCCTAGAACTGCCATCACAAATTACCACAAACTTGGTGGCTTAAAATGCCAGACATGAATTCTTTTCTTGTTCTGGAGGCCAGAAGTCTGAAATCAAGGTGTCAGCATGGCCACACTCCTTTTGAAGGCCCTAGGGGAGGATGCTTCTTTCCCTGCTCCAGTTCCTACTGGCTCCAGTTGTTCCTTGGCTTGTAGGAACATCACTCCAATCACCGCTTTTGCCTTGACATGGCCACCTTCATGGTGTCTGTGTCTTCTCCTTTCCTGTCTCTTATAAGGACACTTGTCTTTGGATTTAGGGTCCACCCAGATAATCTAGGACAATCTCATGTCAATATCCTTAATTTAATCACATCTATTTGAAACAATCACCAGGCAAGGTAGCTCACGACTGTAATCCCAACACTTTGGGAGGCCGAGGTTAGAGAATTGCCTGAGCCCATGGGTTCGAGACCAGCCTGGGCAACTTGGCAAGATCTCGTCTCTACAATAAATCAAAAAATTGGCCAGGTGTGGTGACGTGCCCCTGTGGTTCCAGCTACTTGGAAGGCTGAAGCAGAAGGATCATCTGAGCCCAGCAGGTCGAGGCTGTAGGGGCTGTGAGCATGCCATTGCACTCTAGCCTGGGCAGCAGAGTGAGATTCTAACTCAAAAAAAAGAAAAGATCTTTTTTTCCAAATAAGTTCACATTCACAGGTCCAAGAGTTAGGATATGTCTTTTTGGAGCCTCCACACAGCCCGCTACACATGATATGGACACACCACAGTTTGTTTAACCACCCATATCTTAGTTGTTTCCAAGATTTAGCTATTACAAATCAATCTGCTGCCGGGCTCGGTGGCTCAGCCCGTAATCCCACACTTTGGGAGGCGGAGGTGAGTGGATGGCCTGAGCCTGTGGGTTTGAGACCCGCCTGGGCAACTTGGTGAGACCTCATCTCTACAATAAATCAAAAAAATTAGCCGGGCGTGGTAGTGTGTACCTGTAGTTCCAGCTATTTGGAAGGCTGAGGCAGAAGGATCTCCAGAGCCCAGCAGGTCGAGGCTGCGGTGGCCGGGAGCAGCCACTGCACTCCAGTCTGGGTGACAGAGTGAGACTCCAACTCAAAAAAAAAAAAACAACCAAAAAAACAAATCAATCTGCTATTAACAATCCTGTATAGGTTTTTGTATGGACATGAGTTTTTATTTACCTGGGATAAATGCCAAGGAGCACAACTTCTGACTTCTATGGAAAGGACCTATCTAGTTTTTTTAAGAAAATACCAAACTAGTTTATAGAGTGGCTGGTCCATTTTAAATTCTGTAAAGTGAGTGTGGAGAAAGAGAGGACGAGCTGAGTGATTAAAGAAAATTTATTAGAGGGAAAGGAAAGAAAGGTAGGCCCTGAAGATGAACCAGCAGCTTTGTTCTCTTGCAGTCCCCTTATAAACCCCAGTGGAGGCTTACTGGGCTCCAAGAAGTAGTTTAGGGAGTTTGAGCTGTCAGTCGCCCGGCCTTGAAATGCAGATGTTGGCACAGTTACAGGCTGCTGGTCCCATGACCTTGAAGTGTAGATGTCCGCACTAAACCAGTCACTATCAGGGATGTTGTTACACACTTGTCTCTGAAATGCAGTCATAGGAAAGCAAACATTGACAGTTAGAACCAGGATGAGTCAGTACTAGGATGTTGTCAGTCACACAGCCTTGGGATGCGGTCTTGAGAAAGCAGATATTGGCAGTAAAAAAATTAGTAAAGGACGCTGTTAGAGCAATGTTAGCTTTTTGGGCCGTTGCAACTTTGTTTATGGAGTTCACATGATGACTTGTTTTAACTACAATCTCCTCTCCCATCCCCCTAAAAACCCTATCAAATTTCAACAGCAATGTACAAAAGCTTCTGTTTCTCCACACCTGTACCAGCATTTGGTATTGTCACTATTTTTATTTTAGCTTTTCTTACACGTGGGTAGTACTATCTCATTGTGGTCTTAATTTATATTTTCTTTTCTTTTTTTTTTTCTGAGTTGGAGTCTCACTCTGTCACCCAGACTAGAGTGCAGTGGCACGCTCCCGGCCACCACAGCCTCAACCTGCTGGGCTCTAGTGATCCTTCTGCCTCAGCCTTCCAAGTAGCTGGAACTACAGGCGTGCGCTACCATGCCTGGCTAATTTTTTATTTATTGTAGAGATGAGTTCTCGCCAAGTTGCCCAGGCGGGTCTTGAACCTGGGGGCCACCTAGCCTGACTAATTTACATTTTCTTAATGGCTAGTGATGTGTAAATTTTTTCATGTGTATTTTGCCTTCTGTATATCCTCTTCAAGTTTTTTGCCCAGTTTCTAATTGGATTATCTGGGGTTTAGCAAATAGAAACAACTACTGAATTTTGAATGTTCTTTACATATTCTAGATATGTTCTTTATCAAATATATGGTTGGCAAATATTTTCTCCCAGTCTGTAGCTTGTCTTTTCATTCTCTTTCTTTTTTCAGAGTTCGGCTGTTTATTGAACACATTATAAAAGGTTTAGTCAAACAGACCAGAGCCCATGTCATCATCAGACTCCTCAGAGTCTTCCTTCTTTGCTTCCACTTTCTTTTCCTTGGCTAGGGCAGCAGTTGGGGGTGGCATCCAGCTGCAGGTGCGGGCCTGCCAGTCCCCACCAGCAGATGCCTTTGCAAACAAGCCAGGCCAGAAAGGCTCCACAGTCACACCAGCAGCCTTAATGAGGGCGTTGATCTTATCCTTCATGAAGGTCACCTCATTGTTGTGCAGGATGAAGGCCAAGTAGATGCAGGCAAGCTCGGACAGGAGGCCATGGCACGGCGAGTGCGGGATGAAGCAGCCTGGTGAGGTGCTAGTCGCCAGATGGTCAGGGCCTCACCCCAACGCGGCCTTAGCTCCTTCCGAAGGACAGAGCATCTTGGCAGCAGCTGGGCAAAGGGGGTCTTTTCATTCTCTTAACAAGGTCTTTCACAGAGCAAAAGTTTTTAATTTTGCTTAAGTCCAATTTATCAATTTTTTTTCTTTTATGGCTCCCGATTTGGGTGTCATGTCTAAGAACTCTTCCCCCAACCCCAGGCCCTGAGGATTTTCTCCTATGTTATTTTCTAGCCATTTTATACTTTTAGATTTTACGTTTAAACCTGTGCTCCATTTTGAGTTAATGTTTTTCTTTTTTATATAAGTCAGTTTTGATTCAATTAGGCTAATTTTTGCATAAGGAATGAGGTTTAGGTTTTTTTTTTGTTTGTTTGGTTTTTGTTTTATGAGTCAGAGTCTCAATCTGTCCCCTGGGCTGGAGCGCAGTGGCATGCTCACGGACAGCACAACCTCGATCTGCTGGGATCAGGCGATTCTTCTGCCTCAGCCTTCCAAATAGCTGGAATTATAGGCTTGAGCGTATAGTGCTGGGATTATAGGCTTGAGCCACTGTGCCCAACCTCCTTTTTTAATATCCACTTTTATATTTTTATTTGATTTTTTTTCCCCAACAGCATTCAAGAATGTCTGTCTCTCTATGGAAGACTTTTGTACTAGTTAGAGTTTTCCAGAAAAAAAATAAAGAACCAATAGTGTGTGTGTGTGTGTGTGTGTGTGTGTGTGTGTGTGTGTGTGTGTGTGTGTGTGTAGAGAACAGAGAGAGAGTTTAAGGAATTGGTTCATCCAATGGTGGGGACTGACAAGTCAGAAATGTAGGACAGACCAGCAGGCTGGATACCCAGGGAAGAGCTAATGTTGCAGCTCAAGTCTGAAGACAATCTAGAAGCAGAATTCCTTCTTCCTCAGGTGCCCTCAGTCTTTTCCCTAAAGGCCTTCAACGGATGGGTGAGGCTAACTCACATTATGAAGAATAATGTGGCCAGGTGCAGTGGCTCACACCTGTAATCCTAGCACTTTGGCAGGCAGAGGTGAGCGGGTTGCCTGATCCCAGGGGTTTGAGACCAGGTTGGGCAACATAGCAAGACCTTGTCTCTACAATAAATCAAAAAGTTAGTCAGGTGTGCTGGCTTATGCCTGTAGTTCCAGCTACTTGAAAGACTGAGGTAGAAGGATTGCCTGAGCCCAGCAGGTCGAGGCTGTGATGGCTTTGTTCCTCCATTACACCCCAGCCTGGGCGACAGAGTAAGATGGGCGTGAGCCATTCCATCTGCCTTGCCACCATGCCTGGCCTATTTTATTATAGGCCTATATTTATGTATACCCTCTTATTTTGTGGAAAGTAAGAAAACAGATTCAAGATTTCATTTCAAACCATGTTTACTAAAAACAGTATGCTGGGCAGACCAGGAACTTCTGTTTCTGGGCAGGATGTATTAGGTTACAGAAAGCTAATTTCTGTAGAGTTGCTTTTTGGTTTTTGCTTACGAATGTTGAAAAGACTATCCTTCCTCTACTAAGTTGCATTGGGTTATTTCTGCATTATCTATTCTGTTTCACTGATCTGTATGTCTTTCCATCAGCCAGTACTACATAGTCTTAATTATTAGAGCTATATTATAATTCTTGAAATTGAGCAGTGATTCCTTCTATGTTATTCTTCTTTTATTTTTATTTTATTTTATTTTTTAATACAGACAGGGTCTTGCTCTGTCATCCAGGCTGGAGTGCAGTGGCATGATCATAGCTCACTACAGCCTCATACTCCTGGGTTCAAGGAATCTTCCCATATCAGCCTCCTGAGGAGCTGGGACTACAGGCATGCACCACCATGCCCAGCTAATTTTTTGCTTCTACTTTTATTTTGTAGAGAGAGGGTCTTACTGTGTTGCCCATCCTCGTCTTGAACTCCTGGCCTCAAGTGATGCTCCCACCTCAGCCTCCCAATGCACTGGGATTATAGGTGTGAACCACCACCATGCTCAGTTTTTATTCTTCTTTTTAAAAATTGTTTTAGCTGTTCCAGTTCTTCTGTCTTTCACCATACATTTTAAATAAATCTTGTCTTTTATCTACAAAAAATCGTGCTGGGATTTGGGTAGGAATTGCACTAAACTTGTAAATTAATTTAGAAAGAATTGACATTCTTACTGTGATGAGTCTTTGAAGTCATGAACAAAATATGTCTCTCCATTTATTTAGAACTTTTTTTGATTTCTTTCAAGAGCATTTGACACTTTTCACTGTGAGTCTTGTACATGTTTTATTAGGTTTGTACCTAAGTATTTATCTTTTTTCCTATGATTATAAATGGCATTACATGTCTAATTTTGGTGTCCATATAGTCATTGCTAAAATATAGAAATATGATTGAATTTTGTATTTTGCTCTTATATTCTGTGACCTTGCTGAACTCACTTATTAGTTCTAGGAGTATTTTTTTCGTAGATTCCTTGAATTTTCTACTGAGACCATCATCTCATCTACAAATAAGCACAGTCTTATTTCTTCCTTTTCAATCTGTATAGTTTTTATTATTTTTCTATTCATATTACACAGACAATAACTTCTAGCACTATGTTGAATAAGATTGGTGAGAGTGGACATGTTTGCCTTGGGTTCGATCTTGAGGGAAAGCATTCAGTCATTCACTATTCAGTATGGTGTTTGCTGTAGGGTTTTTGTAGATACTCTTTATCAAATTGAGAAAGTTGCCCTCCATTCCTAGCTTGTTTTTTTTTTTTTGAGTTGGAGTCTCACTCTATTGCCCAAGTTGGAGTGCAGTGGCATGCTCACAGCCACTGCAGCCTTGATCTGCTGGGCTCAGGCGATTCTTTCGCCTCAGCCTTCCAAGTAGCTGGAACTACAGGTGTGGCTAATTTTTTTTATTTACTGTAGAGATGAGGTCTCGTCAAGTTGCCCAGGCTGGCTTTGAATCCGTGGGATCAGGCAGGCCTCTCACCTCGGCCTCCCGAAGTGCTGGGATTAAAGGCTTGAGCCACCGTGCCCAGCCCATTCCTAGTTTTCTCAGAGTTTTTACTAAGAATGGGTGTTGAATTTTTGTCAAGTGCTTTCTCTGCATCAATTGAATTTTTCTTTAGCCTGTTAACAGGGTGGATTTTTTTTTTTTTTTTTGAGGCAGAGTCTCACTCTGTTGCTCAAGCTGGAGTGCAGTGGCACACTCACAGCCACCTCAGTCTTGGCCTGCTGGGTTCAAGTGATCCTTCCGCCTCAGCCTTCCAAGTAGCCGGAACTACAGGCACACACCACCATGCCCTGCTAATTTTTTTTTTCTTTATTGTAGAGACAAGGTCTCACCAAGTTGCCCAGGCTGGTCTCGAACCCCTGGGCTCAGGCAATCTTCTTGCCTCTGCCTCTCAAAGTGCTGTGATTACAGGTGTGAGCCACTGCACCCGGCCTAACAGGGTGGATTTTGAACACTGATTTTCGAATATTGAATCAGCCTTATATCCCTGGAATAATCCCTACCTGGTCATGGTGAATAATTCTTCTTATATATTGCTGAATTGTATTTCTTAATATTAAAGATTTTTGTATCTACAGAAGGACACCAAAAATACTGGAATTATCTTTTGGAGGGCTGGCGCCTTGTAGTACAGGTTTTCCCTGCTAGATAAATGTTCTAGGAACCCATCGGCATCAGTGTACCAGCTATTGTTGTTGGGAGAGGCTGCATTTTGAGATTCTTTCAATGTGTTTGCTCATTTCATGATGAGTGATTTACCAAGTGCACCTGTCCACACCTTGCTGAGGGTTCAGAAGTTTTGAACAAAAACACCATGACCCCCATCCCCCACCCTCTCTAGTCACCTGATCTCAGTCTGAGTCACTTTTTTGTTGTTTCCCCAGGTGAAAAAGCCCTCAGATGGAAACTTTTTGCCAATGTGGAAGAGGTGAAACAAAAGCAGAAGCACTAAAAGGCATCAAAACTGATGAGTTCAAAAACTGTTTTGAGCTGTGGAAAAAGTGTCTCAGCAGGTGTATTGATACAGATGGAGAGTACTTTGAAGGTGACTGAAGTTTAAACACGTTAAGAATAAATACACCATTTTTTATAAATTCTGGGTTTTGGGGGGTATCCCTTGTATATTCATATTGAAGGGTATTGGGCTATGGTTGTCTGTTGACATCTGGTGCTGGAAGGGCTTTCTCTCTAACTTCTAGGCAGGGATGGGAGTTCAGGTTCTCTAATAGGCCTTTGCGGATACCACACCAGCTAGGAGAGGAAGTGGTATCTCCTTACTGTTGTTCATGTGACCCCCCACTGACACTATTGGGAGAGGTGGCCTTGATTATTGGTGAAGGTCTTGAACAGAGGCCTCTTCTGACACCTCCCTAGGGGGTGGGGAAGGAGTACTGCCATTACAGCCTAGCAAAGGTAGACGTCTAGGCTTTCCACATGACTTTTGCTGATGGGGGAGTGGGTGAATCTAGGGCAGAGGGGATATTGTCTAATCTTTCTAGGCTGTTCCTTTCCTGGTCCTTTGACTAGAGAAAAGAAAGCAGGCTTTATTGGGGCTTTTATTTGTCTGCACCCATTGGCAGTTTGGGGTTGCTGGCTTCTCCAGTACCCATCTGATATATATGAGACAACTTGGACAGCTAACTGCGGAGTCATTCCTGGGGTCCTGAGGTCCCTACTGGTCTGCTTTCTTCTTCTTCTTTTTTTTTTTTTTTTTTTTGAGTTGGAGTCTCACTCTGTCACCCAGACTGGAGTGCAGTGGCCGCTCCCAGCCACTGCAGCCTCGACCTGCTGGGCTCCAGCAATCCTTCTGCCTCAGCCTTCCAAGTAGCTGGAACTACAGGCGTGCGCTACCACGCCCGGCTGATTTTTTTATTTATTGTAGAGATGAGGTCTTGCTGCCCAGGCGGGTCTCGAACTTGCGGGCTCAGGCAATCCACTCACCTCAGCCTCCTAAAGGTGCGGGATTACAGGCTGAGCCACCGAGCCTGGCTTGCTTTCTTCTTGTTCAGAGTCTTCCTATGTTTGTTTTATATATAATGTCCGGGGTTTTCAACTGTATTTAGCAGGAGGACTGGGGAAAATATCTGCTCCATCTTTCCAGGAGCAGAAGTTGCTCCACATACTTAAAAAAAATTAAGCCGGGCACAGTGGCTCACGTCTATAATCCCAGCACTTTGGGAGGCTGAGGTGAGAGGATTGCCTGAGCCCACGGGTTTGAGACCAGCCTGGGCAACTTGGTGAGACCTTGTCTCTACAATAAATCAAAACATTAGCTGAGCATGGTGGCCTGTATCAAAAAATTAGCCACTTGCCTATAGTTCCAGCTACTTGGAAGGCTAAGGCAGAAGGATCACCTGAGCCCAGCAGGTCAAGACTGCACTGACTGTGAGTGTGCCACTGCACTCCAGCCTGGGCAACAAGAGTAAGACTCCAACTCAAAAACAAAAACAAAAGCTTTTTTTAGAAATGGGTCTCATAGCCGGGCTCAGTGGCTCAGTCTGTAATCCCGTGCTTTGGGAGGCTGAGGTGAGTGAATTGCCTGAGCCCGCGGGTTCGAGACCCGCCTGGGCAACTTGGTGAGACCTCATCTCTACAATAAATCAAAAAATCAGCCGGGCGTGGTAGCACATGCCTGTAATTCCAGCTACTCGGAAGGCTGAGGCGGAAGGATGGCCGGAGCCCAGCAGGTCGAGGCTGCAGTGGCTGGGAGCGGCCACTGCACTCCAGTCTGGGTGACATATTG
>NW_007251427.1:975359-978901 GCF_000164805.1 Carlito syrichta | reverse complement strand
GATTTATTGTAGAGACGAGGTCTTGCCAAGTTGCCCAGGCTGGTCTCAAACCCCTGGACTCAAGGCAATCCTCTCGCCTTGGCCTCCCAAAGTGCTGCGATTACAGGCTGAGCCACCACGCCTGGCCAAAAAAAAAATTAAAAAAATAAATACAGGCCAGGCTCGGTGACTCAGCCTGTAATCCCAGCAGTGTGGGAGGCTGAGGCGAGTGGGTTGCCTGAGTTCGTAGGTTCGAAACTCACCCAGGCAACTTGGCGAGACCTCATCTCTACTATAAATCAAAAATTAGCCAGGCGTGGTAGCGCGCGCCTGTAGTTCCGGCTACTTGGAAGGCCAAGGTGGAAGGATCGCCAGATCCCAGCAGGCCGAGGCTGTGGTGACCGGGAGCGTGCCACTGCACTCCAGCCTAGGCAACAGAGTGAGACTCCAACTCAAAATACATACATAATTTAAAAATCATGTAGGGTTAGAAACTACCTACAGGGCACAATATTTACTATCTGTGGAATGAGACCCAATCCCCACCACTACATAATATTTCATGTAACAAATATACATGTGTACCCCTGAGTCTAAAATTACTTTTAAAAAATCACAGATGTCTCATAGAAATGTAGACTTCTGGTTTCTTATGAAACATTGGAAGATAATATTCTGTGCTTCTCTTTGGTAACAACCGACTGGAGCTGGGTACCCACTGCCCCTGTAGATGGATGATACTCTCCTCAGTTCACCATAGCTCCCACCACTTCATGCTAACTTCCTGCATCACTCGTTCTTACAGGGCTGCGGGAGTCTGAACTTGCTACCTCTGTATTAGAACTTGTTTTTCGTCTTTTCATCTTCAGGAAATGTTGGCCACAGAGATGACTGGATGTGGCACCAGAAGAATCGCCCCTGGCAGGATCCTTAAAGGATCTACATCATTGCAGAAGTGTTTTCTCTCTCTCCCAGCACAAAAACTCTGCTTTAGCACATACTGTTCTGAGCAATGACAGTTAAAAAAAATTCCCTCATTTTAGGAAACAGCTAGCTCATTTCTCCTATTAATAACCCCCTCATCATGACTCAATAGCTCCCAGCCCATTTTTGTGGACGCTCTGCAGAGTGAGCCCGTTGGCCCACAGAAGCATGGAAATTAGCAGCAGCCTTGGATTCTCAGTGGCTGCAAAGTGAAGCTGGAAGGGAGGCAGCTTTGTGTTCTGAAGCAGCGAACAGTGCGGTACTGGGAGCTCCTGCCAGACTGATGATCCTAACGATATGGAAGTTTCTTTTTCTTTTTCTTTTTTGTGTTGGAGTCTCACTCTGTCACCCAGGCTGGTGTGTAGTGGCATGCTCATGGCCACCACAGCCTTGACCTGCTGAGCCCAGTTGATCCTTCCACCTCAGCCTTCCACATAGTGGGAACTACAGGCTCATGCTATCACACCCAGCTAATTTTTTTTTTTTTTAGTTGTAGAGATGAGGTCTTGCCAAGTTGTCTGGGCTGGTCTTGAACCTGCGGGCTCAGGCAATCCATTCGCCTTGGCCTCCCAAGTGCTGGGATTACAGGCTGGGCCACTGAGACCGGCGGTATCCATATTTCATCTCTCACTGTACTTTGAGTTCCATGAGAACAGTGGCCATGACTCAATCCAGCATCTTTCATCTAAATAATTTCAGATCAACTTTTTTATACCAGTTTCTACTTTTATATTTTTCTACTTTTGTATTTTCTAGTTGCTGAGTTTTTTTTTTTTTTAGATTGGAAAATATAATTTATTTAAAAGTAAATTAGAGAGAGAAAAAGAAGATTCACCTCCCCAAGGTGGAGGAGGGGCCAAAGCCAGGAAGCATGGTGACAGCCATAGCTCAAAGAGCACAGGCACATGGCCATACCATGACTTAACAAGGCAATGGCCCTGATAAGCACACACACACACACACACACACACACACACACACACACACACACACACACATTTTGAGTCAGAGTCTCACTCTAGTCACCCAGACTGGAGTGGAGTGGCACGTTCACAGCCACCACAACCTTGGCCTGCTGCGTTCAGGTGATCCTTCCTCCTCAGCCTTCCAAGTAGTCGGAACTACAGGTGTGCACTACCACGCCCAGCTAATTTTTTTGGGGGGGGGTTGGAGTCTCTGTCACTCAGACTGGAGTGCAGTGGCCGCTCCTGGCCACCACAGCCTCGACATGCTGGGCTCCGGCGATCCTTCCGCCTCAGCCTTCCAAGTAGCTGCAACAACAGGCATGTGCTACCATGCCTGGCTAATTTTTTTTTTTTTGATTTATTGTAGAGATGAGGTCTCGCCAAGTTGCCCAGGCAAGTCTCGAACCCGCAGGCTCAGGCAATCCACTCACCTCGGCCTCCCAAAGTGCTGGGATTACAGGCTGAGCCACCGAGCCGGGCCTAATTTTTTTTTATTTTTTAATTGTACAGATTAGGTCTTGCCAATTTGCCCAGGCTGTTCTCTGTGTACTAAGGCAATCCCCTCACCTCAGCCTCCCAAAGTACTGGGATTACAGGCTTGAGTCATTGCACCTGGCTGGCCCTGAGATTTTTTAACTTTCATTTGTTTCAGGAGAATTTGTATTTGTCTATTAAGGCATTTTTATGATGACTGCTTTAAAATCTTTACCAGAAAATTCCAACATCTGATTTATCTTTATGTTGGCATCTTTTTTTCTTCTTTTTGAGACAGAGTCTTGCTGTGTCACCAGGCAGTGGTATAATCGTAGTTCACTGTAACCTTGAACTCATGGGTTCAAGCAATTCTCTCTTCCTAGCTTCCTCAATGGTTAGGACTTTAGGTTGCACCACCACATCCAGTTAATTAAAAACATTTTTTTTTTTTGTAGAGATGGGGGTCTCACTATGTTGCCCAAGCTGGTCGTGAAGTCCTGGCCTCAAGCAATCCTCCTGCTCAGCTTCCCAAGGCACTGGGATTACAGGCATGAGCCACTGTACCCAGCTATGTTGGAACCTATTGATTGCATTTTATCATTCAAGTTGTGGTTTTCCTAGTTCTTGGCATGATGAGTGATTTTCTATTGAAATCTGAACATTTTGTGTATTACGGACTCTGGATCCTATTTAAAGTTTCTATTTTAGCTGACAGTCACCCCCTTTAGTTTAATGCACAGATCCTGGCTCAATTGTGTGGGCTGTCATTCCAAAGACAATTTAGTTTTCAGAGTACTTGCAGTGAGTGCTATTCTGGTCTGTTTCATCTGTGTGCCAGCAAAGACCAATTTGAAAATCTGCATGGTATTCCACACTAGCAGATCAATCTGAAAACCTGCATGGTATTCCACAGTATTAATTCAGCTCTCAGTTTTTTTTGCAGTGTTAATTCGATTCAGTTTGAATGGGGTCATTCAGGGATCTACCTAGGACATGATATACACGTTTAAAGAATCCCTCACAGCCGGGCTCAGTGGCTCAGCCTGTAATCCCGCGCCTTTGGGAGGCTGAGGTGAGTGGATTGCCTGAGCCCGCGGGTCGAGACCCACCTGGGCAGCGAGACCTCATCTTCTACATAAA
>NW_007251427.1:974449-975279 GCF_000164805.1 Carlito syrichta | reverse complement strand
ATTCCACTCCAGTCTGGGCAACAGAGTGAGACTCCAACTCAAAAAAAAAAAAAGAATCCCTCTCATCACTTTCTTCTCTTCTAAAATCCTCCTTTGGATGGGTGACCGGACACCTTGTTACTGCTGGTGATTCTATTTAAACAGGGTCAAAGTCCAGGTCAGCTCACAACATGACAGCTTGCTTCTTTAGAGTGATGAGCTGAGAAGAGAGAGGGAGGGAACCAGCAAGAGGGAAGTAAGTCTTTAGTAACCTGATCTCAGAAGTGACAGCCTATATTCTATCTGTTAGAATCAAGTCACTGAGTCAGGCCTACACACAAGGTGATTACTGGGAGTCATTTTATTTTTTATTTTTTGAGTTGGAGTCTCACTCTGTTGCCCAGACTAGAGCACGCTCCCGGCCACCACACCCTCAACCTGCTGGGCTCCGGCGAGCCTTCCGCCTCAGCCTCCCAAGTCTCTGGAATTATAGGCGCGCATTACCACGCCGGTTAATTTTTGATTTATTGTAGAGATGAGGTCTCACCAAGTTGCCCGGACTGGTCTCGAACCCGTGGGCTCAGGTAATCCACTCGCTTCAGCCTCCCAAAGTGCTGGGATTACAGGCTGAGTCACCAAGCCCGGGAGTCATTTTAGAAGCTGCCTGCCACAGTCTTTTTAAATTTTTCTTTGTTGTTTTGCAGTTTTCAGAGACATTAAGAGAAGAAAAACTACCTTTCATATTTACTCACATGCTTACCACTTTTTTTTTTTTTTTTTGAGTTGGAGTCTCACTCTGTCGCCCAGACTGGAGTGCAGTGGCCGCTCCCGGTCACCGCAGCCTCGACCTG
>NW_007251427.1:959028-974429 GCF_000164805.1 Carlito syrichta | reverse complement strand
CCACGCCCAGCTGATTTTTTGATTTATTGTAGAGATGAGGTCTCGCCAAGTTGCCCAGGCGGGTCTCGAACCCGTGGGTTCAGGCAAACCACTCACCTCAGCCTCCCAAAGGCGCGGGATTACAGGCTGAACCACCGAGCCCGGCTACCACTTCTTAACTATTGATGTAGTTTTGGGTTGAAGTATACCATTTTGTTACCTGTTTCCTACTTACCTCATTTTTTTTGTTGTTCCTTTTTCCCCCCGTCTTCTTTTAGGTTAATCCAGTACACACAGTGTACACAGCTTATAAGCATATATTTCATGAGACTTGATGATGGTGTACATCTATTTAATCACTGCTACAATCAAGATATAGAACATTTTTTAAATTTTCATTTTATCATTTCTTTTCTTTTCTCTTTGCTTTTATTTATTTATTTGAGACAGAATATTGCTGGGTGACCCAGGTTGGAGTGCAGTGGCATGATCATAGGTCACTGCAGTCTCAGACTCTGGGCTCAAGAAATCCTCCCACAGCCGGCCATGGTGGCTTATGCCTGTAATCCCAGTACTTTGGGAGGCCAAGGTGAGAGGATTGCCTGAGCCTGGGGCTTCACAATCAATCTGGGCAATGCACAAGACTTTGTGTGTGTATATATATATATACACACACACACAATTGTGTATACATACTATATTGCTTATATATTTATATATATTATATTACTTCTGGCTTCTTTCATGCAGCCTGATTTTGAGATTCTATTGGTTTTTATTTTTAATTTTATTATTGTTATTATCTTGCTATTTCTCTTTATATTCTTCTTCGATTTATCTTCAACTTCACTGAACAGTTACCCTGCCTTCTCCAATTGGTTGTTAAGCCTAACTAGTGAATTTTTTGAGATATTGAGCTTTTAGTTTTAGAATATCATTTGGTTCTTTCCCCATGTTTTCATTTCTCTTACAAAATTTTCCATCTGTTGACTCATTATGACCATCTTTTCCTTTAAGTCTTTTTTCTTTCTTTTTTTTTTTTTTTTTTGGTGAGTTGGGGTCTCACTCTGTCACCCAGGCTGGAATACAGTGGCATGATCAGAGCTCACCACAGCCTTGACCTCCTGGGCTCAGGCGATTCTTCTACTTCAACCTCCTGAGTAGCTGGGACTATATGCACATACCACCATGCCCAGCTACTGTTTTGATTTTTTGTAGAGATGAGATCTCACTATGTTGCCCAGGTTGCTCATGAACTCCTGACCTCAAGCAGTCCTTCTACCTCAGCCTCTCAAAGTGTTGGGATTATAGGTGTGAGCCACCACACTTGGTCTTCTTTAAGTCTTTGAATTTTTTTTTCTTTTGAGTTGGGATATCATTCCACCACCCAGGCTGGAGTGCAGGAGCATGATCATAATGATCATGGTTCACAGGAGCCTTGACATCCTGGACTCAGGTAATCCTTCCACTTCAGCATCCCAAGTAACTGGAACTACAGGTGTGCACCACTGTGCCTGACTAAGTTTTCGTAGAAACAAGGTTTTGCTATGTAGCCTAGCCTGGTCTCAAACTCCTGTGCTCAAGCAATCTGCCCTCCTCTGGCTCCCAAAGTGATTACAGGCATGAGCTGGGACTACAGGTGTGAGCAGCCTTGTCTGCTAATTCGACTTGAGCCATTTGGGATCTATTTCCATTTATTTTTTTTTTTTCCTTTACCATGGGTCACATTTCCTGCTTACAGGATGCAGGTCTATTGTACACATGTCTATTGTATACTTTCAACTGGGAGTGAAAAAAGTTGTAGAGATGCTGGCTTCTGTTTTTACTGAAAAGTGTTGACTTTTGTTCTGGCAGGCAGTTCTCCTTAAACTTGTGGAAACATGGTCTCATCCAATGTTCGGGTGGGTCTAAGAAAAGATCTTCTAAGAAGGGGGCCTAACTTCATTCTTTTGCATGTGCCTATCTGGTTATCCCAGCACTCATTTGTTGCCACTTAATGATCTTGGCACTCAAAAAATCAATTGACCATATGCTTGCCTATTATGATTTTTAAAAAAGAGAAAGTCAGGTGCAGTAGCTCATGCCTGTAATCCCAGCACTTTGGGAGGCCAAGGCGAGAGGACTGCCTGAGTCCAGGGGTTCAAGACAAGCCTGGGCAACTTGGCGAGACCTTGTCTCTACAATAAATAAAAAAGTTAGCTGGGTGTGGTGGTGCCTGCCTGTGGTTCCAGCTACTTGGAAGGCTGAGGCAGAAGGATTATCTGAGCCCAGCAGGTTGAGGCTGCAGTGGCTGTGAGCATGTCACTGCATTCCAGCCTGGGCAACAGAGTGAGACTCCAAACCCACCCCCCCTTCAAAAAATAAAAAAATAAATAAAGACGAGAGAAATAAATTTTAAACAATCAATTGACAATAGATGTATGGATTTATCCCTGAGCCTTCTGTTTTATTCCACTGATTTATATGTTTAGCCTATGCCAATACCACATTGTCTTGATTATTATTGCTTTGTAGTAAGTTCTGAAATTGGAAAGTCCTCCAGCTATGCTCTTCGTTTTCAAGGCTGTTCTTTTCCAATTCTGAGTTCCTTATACCCCCATATAAATTTTAGGATCAGCTTGTCAAATTCTACAAAGAAACTGACTGGGATTCTAAGAGGGATTATGTTGAATCTGTAGATCAATTTGGGAAATATTGCCATTTTAACAATGTTTTCTTCTGATCCATGAACATGGGATATCTTTTCATTTGTTTCCATTTTCTTTCTTTCACCAATGTTTTTTAGTTTTTAGAATATGAGTTTTTATACTTCCTTTGTTAAATGTATTCCTAAGTATTTTCTTCTTCTTGATGCTATTATAATTGGGTTTTCCTAGCTGCATTTTCAGATTGTGCTCAAATGCTTTTTTTTTTTTTTTTTTTTTGAGTCAGAGTCTCACTCTCTCAGCCAGGCTGGAGTGCAGTGGCATGATCACAGCTACCACAATCTCTATCTGCTGAGCTCAGTTGGTCTTTCCACCTCAGCCTTCCAAATAGCTGGAATTGCAGGCACACAATGCCACACCTGGCCAATTTCTTGATTTACTGTAGTAATGAGGTCTCACCAAGTTGCTCAGGCTGGTCTCAAACCCCTGGGCTCAGGCAATCCTCACACCTCCACCTCCCAAAATTCAAATACTTTGTATGCTGCATTCCCTCTCTCTTCTCCTTCCCTCCCCCCACACCTCTCACTCTCTCTCTTTTGGTAGACACAAGGTCTCACTATGTTACCTTAGTTGGTTTTGAACTCCTGATCTCAAGCAATCTTCCTGTTTTGGCCTCCCAAAGTGCTAAGATTTCAGGCATGGGCTACCACACCCAGCCTCCTCTGAGACTTTAATTATATGTAGACTGCTTGATATTTTTCCATGAGTAACTGATACTCTGTATTTTTCCCCCCAACCTTTTCCTCTCTCTGTTTTGGTTTTGATAATTTTTGTGTACCTGTCTTCACATTCACCAATTCTTTCTCCTTCAGTGTCCAGTCTACTGTTAAGCCCATTCAATGAATTTAGTTCAAACAATGTATTTTTCTGTTCTAGAACTCATTTGTAGCCGGGCTCAGTGGCTCAGCCTGTAATCCCGCCCTTTGGGAGGTTGAGGTGAGTGGATTGCCTGAGCCCGCGGGTTAGAGACCTGCCTGGGCAACTTGGTGAGACTTCATCTCTACAATAAATCAAAAATCAGCCAGGCGTGGTAGCGTGCATCTGCAGTTCCAGCTACTTGGAAGGTTGAGACGGAAGGATCACCGGAACCCAGCAGGTCGGGGCTGCGGTGGCCGGGAGCACGCCACTGCACTCCAGTCTGGGCGACAGAGTGAGGCTCCAACTCAAAAAAAAAAAACTCATTTGTTTGCAATAAGTTTATTTATATAGGGCAGGCATGGTGGCTCATGCCTGTAATCCCAGCACTTTGGAAGGCTGAGGTGGGAGAATTGCTTGAGCCCAGGAGTTTGAGACCAGCCTAGGCAACATAGCAAAACATCATCTCTACCAAAAAATCAAATTTAGTTGTGTGGTGGCAGGTGCCTGTAGTCCTAGCTACTCAGGAGGCTGAGGCATAAAGGCTGCCTGAGCCCAGGAGGTCAAGGCTGTGATAAACCCTGATCATGCCACTGCACTCCAGCCTGGGCGACTGAGACTCCAACTAAAAAAAAAAATTACTTATATTATACAATAGTTCTATTGTCCATTCTCCCCTTGATTATAGGCCACATTTTGCTACTTGTTTTCATGTTTCATAATTTGATATTGTATTCCAGATACTATGTATAAAAGAACAGCAGAGAATAAATGATAATACTTGTTTTATTTCCCCAAAAGTAGAAGCCCCCTCCTCTAAGAATTAGGCTAATCAGTAGAGCTGAGTCAGGGCTCTACTCTAAGGGTAGGGCTGAATCTCAACTTTAATAAGGTTGATTTCACCTGTGATTAACACAACTCTAACCCTTCCTAATTCTATTTTTTTTGGGGGGGTCAGAGCCTCGCTCTGTCGCCCAGGCTGGAGTGCAGTGTCAACACTTACAGCCACCGCAGACTTGACCTGCTGGGCTCAGGTGATCCTTCTGCCTCAGCCTTTCAAGTAACTGGTACCACAGTCGTGTGCTACCACGCCTGGCTAATTTTTTATTAATTTATCATAAAGATGAGGTCTCACCAGATTGCCCAGGCTGGTCTCAAACCCCTGGGCTCAGACAATCCTCTAGCCTCCACCTCCCAAAGTGTTGGGATTACAGGTGTGAGCCACCATGCCCGGCTTAATGCTATCTTTTTATCTTGTCAGAATTTGAGCTGGGAAGGGGTTGATTGCACTTCCAGGTATTTTTGGTTCACCTTTGGAGTCAACTCTGATGGGGTCCCAGAATACAATCACCTCAAGAATGTGCAGGACTAGCCGGGCTCGGTGGCTCAGCCTGTAATCCCACACCTTTGGGAGGCTGAGGTGAGTGGATTGCCTGAGCCCGCGGGTTCGAGACCCGCCTGGGCAGCGAGATCTCATCTCTACAATAAATAAAAAAATCAGCCGGGCATGGTAGTGCATGCCTGTAATTCTGGCTACTTGGAAGGCTGAGGCGGAAGGATCGCCGGAGCCCAGTATGTCGAGGCTGCGGTGGCCGGGAGTGGCCACTGCACTCCAGTCTGGGTGACAGAGTGAGACTCCAACAACAACAAAAAAAAGAATGTGCAGGACCATATTATGTTTATCACCTCTTCCTTCACAGCTAATTTCTCAATAAAATTTTAGGGGAGGCAGCAGGGCTGAGGGCAGAATTGTTGAGCCGGGCAACCTATTTGTGTTCTTCCAGATTCCAAGTTGTTCAACCATTCCATATTGTCAACTTAGACTCGGCTGATTTCTCCTTGACCTTACAATATCTCCCCATCTATGGCAGGACTACCCATGCCCACACCAGGAGCCCACTTCGTGGATTAGAAGGTGACCAATTCTCTGTTCACCTGTGAATTCTCTCTAGAATTCAGTTCTTTGCATATACCACTTTCTGTAAAACCCATGGAAAAGTGTGATTGTCTTGTCCAGGTTTTTCTTGTTATTACAGTAGCAAAGGTCTCAAGGCTTTCTGTATAATCAGATTCAGATCCTGAATCTAGTACTCAGAGCTGTTAGATACCAAGGAAGTTACTTCATCCTTCTAAGTCTCAGTTTAAAGTGTGGAATGAGGCAAGTGTGATGCATTTGCTATTCAGTTGGGCCTCTTTTCATTCCAAGTGACTGACTATCCACTCAAAACTAGCTTGAGCAAATACAGAAATGTACTGGCTCACATAACCTCCAAGTCCAGGTACAGGGATAGTCCTAGGAAAGATTTCATATAGAAGCTTACAATCCCAGGAGGCAGTTTTTCTACATCTCTCAATTTGGCTGCTGCTTTTCACCTGTGTATACCTTTATGTTTCTCTTCTTGTGGTAAAGTGGGTACTTAGCAAGTATTTGTTGGTTGAATAAAGAAACGTCTAAAACATCTATAGAACCTAGACCTTCTCAGCATTAAATCCAGAGGAAACATGTTTCCTGCCTCTTTTCCAGAATTTCAAGCAAGTCTCATTTCTTGGCTACAATTGGGTCATGTGCCTGATCTGGAGTATTACTGAAAACATAAGCCAGGCATGGTGGCTCACACCTGTAATCCCAGCACTTTGGGAGGCAGAGGCGAGAGGATTGCCGGAGTCTAGGGGATCAAGACCAGCCTGGGCCACTTGCCACCTCAAGATCTCATCTCAACAATAATAATAATAATATAAAAATTAGCCAGGTGTGGTGGCACACGTCTGTGGCTCCAGCTGTTTGGAAGGCTGAAGTGGAAGGATCACCTGAGCCCAGCAGGTAGAGGCTGCAGTGGCCATAAGCATGCCACTGCACTCCAGCCTGGGCAACAGAGACTATACTAAAAAAAAGAAAATGTGGTTAGGAAAGAAATAAAAATGTAGGAAATATACGAACAATTTGCTACCACTTGTTTTAAAAAGGGCAAAGAAATGTGTGTCTGTGAAGGTATAGAAGAATATATCTCTATGACACTCATAATATTGGTTGCCTCTGGGTAGGGAAACTAGATAGGGGAGATTGTCATCAATACCCTTTCCATCTTTTTTGAGTTTTAAACCACATAAACTATTTGAAAAAATAAATGAAAAATTTAAACATATTCACCAAAGCACTCAGGGTTAAAAAGCATATGCAGCTGGGCACAGTGGTGTGTACTTGTGATCCCAGCTACTTGGAAGGCTGAGGCAGGAGGATCTGAGCCTAGGAATTCAGAGGCCAGCCTGGGCAACATAGTGATGCATTTGCTATTCAGTTGGGCCTCTCTTCATTCCAAGTGATTGAATATCTGTTCAAAACCAGCTTAGGCAAATAAAAGGAATTTATTGGCTCACATAACCTGTAACTAAAAAATTAGGGGAAAAAAAAAAAACTTCTAAAAAAAAAGCATGAGCCATAGAGGTTGTAAGTTCCCATTTTCCAGAGTGCAGGGAAGGAATGGACAAGGGCAACAGGTTGTGCTGCTGTGAGCAAGCAAGTAACTTCCCCGTCAGTCTCTAATCAAGTGTAATCTTCCTCACAGCTTTCTGTCCCTCCTGTCCCTCAACCTCAGTTCTATTCTGCACCAACTTAACTGGTCAGAGAGATACAGTCCTAACTCTGCTTGTTCTTGTTCAAACAACTTAAATAACAGAGGTGCTGGAACTGGCCCAAAACTTTCTCAAAAAAGCAATTAAAGCACAAAGTTTACCAAATATACAAGGACGAGAGGCAGGGCTGCTTGTTCTGGAGCTGATATAAAAGAAAGTTTTTGATATCCTGTAAAGGCATCAAGGCAGCACATTCCAACAAACACAATTAAGTGTTCTCTCTCACTCCTATTTTGCCTTTAGATAAACACAAACTACTTGGATTTGTTTCCCTTCACTCTACAACCCAGAGCCAGGAATAAAGGATATCGTTGTATGAAAGGGCATACACCTACTTTAAGCCTTGATTTATATTCTGCTTGCTGGCATTTCCAATTGGGCTCTCTGATTTTACAAAAATATGTATGCACTGCATGTCATTTTTAACTTAAGAAATTCAGAAAAGCTTGTATGTACAAAGCAAATAAAACAACTGAACACAGGGTCACAGTACAGTGTGGGATCTTGCCGGCAGGTGTCCAGCTTGCTTTTCCAGTGTGATTGATTAGTGATTAGTACAGTAAATCAATTTAAGAAAATGCTGCTTGGCCTGTAACACAAGGAACAAGCAGGGCCCTGATCAAATGCCAAATCTCATACTTCCAATTTTGAGACCAGGACACAATATGTTTTCCCTTTTGAGGAAAACCTTGCATTCAAGCCCTACAACTGACATTTATGACTCAAAATGCTGAAGGACTAACAACAATAATCTAAAAAGGAAATTAAGAAAACAATTTACAATAGCATCAAAAATAAAATACTTAAGAATTAACTTAAGCAAGGAGGTTAAAGACTTGCATAATGAAAAGTGCAAAATATTTTTGCAAGAAATTAAAGGAGATATAAGTGGGAAGACATTCCATGTTCATGGATTGGAATGTTTAATATCACTGAGATGTCAATACTACCCAAAGCAACCTATAGATTTAATGCAATCCCTCTCAAAATCCAGTGACGAACAGGCACAGTGGCTCATGCCTGTAATCCTAACACTTTGGACGACTGAGGTGAGAGGAATGCTTGAGCCCAGGAGTTCAAGACCAGCCTAGGCAACATAGCAAGACCTCCTCTCTAAAAAAAACAAGGAATAAAAAATTAGCCAGGTGTGGTGATATTTGCCTATAGTGCCAGCCACTAGAGAGGTTGAGGTGGAAGGATTGCCTGAGCCCAGGAGGTCGAGGCTGCAGTGAGCCATGATCATGCCACTGCACTCCAGCCTGGGCAAGAGTGAGACTCTAACTCTTTTTTTATAGAGTCAAGCTCTTGCTATGTTGCCTAGGTTGGTCAAAAACTTCTCGCTTCAGCCTCCCAGAGTGCTGGGATTACAGCTGTGAGCCAGTAAACCAGCTGTGAATTGTTCTTAGATTTAGATTTTAAAAAAGGGTGGCCAGGCCAGGCTCGGTGGCTCAGCCTGTAATCCCAGCATCTTGGGAAGCCGAAACAAGTGGATTGCCTGAGTCCGCGAGTTTGAGATCCACCCGGGCAACTTGGTGAGACCTTGTCTCTACAATAAATCAAAAAAATTAACTGGGCATGGTAGTGCGCACCTGTAGTTCCAGCTACTTGGAAGGTTGAGGCAGAAGGATCGCTGGAGTCCAGCAGGTCGAGGCTGCAGTGGCCGGGAACATGCCACTGCCCTCCATCCTGGGCGACAGAGTGAGACTCTAACTCAAAAAAACCCCAAAACGAAACAAAAATGATGGCCGGGCACAATGGCTCAAGCCTTTAAACCCAGCACTTTGGAAGGCCAAGGCAAGAGGATTGCCTGAGGCCAAGGGTTCAAGACCAGCCTGGGCAACTTAGTGAGACCTCGTCTCTACAATAAATTAAAATATTAGCTGGGCGTGGTGGTGCATGCCTGTAGTTGCAGCTACTTAGAAGGCTGTGGTGGAAGGATGGGCTGAGTCCAGCAGGTTGAGGTTGTGGTGGCTGTGAGTGTGCTACTGCACTCCAGCCTGGGCGAAAGAGTGAGACCACAACTCAAATACAAAAATAAAAAAAGGAAGGAAATTCTGACATATGCTACAACATGGATTAACCTTGAGGATATTATGCTAAGTAAAATAAGCCAGTCACAAAAAAACAAATGCTATGTGATTGCTCTTTTATGAGGTAGAGGAGTCAAAATCATACAGACAGAAAGTAGAATGGTTACAAAGGGGGAATGGGTAGTTATTGTTTAATGGGTAGTTTCAGTTTTGCAAATGAGAGTTCTGAAGATGGATGGTGGTGATGGCTGCAACAATATGAACATTTTTTTTTTGAGTTGGAGTCTCACTCTATCGCCCAGACTGGAGTGCAGTGGCCGCTCCCGGCCACCACAGCCTCGACCTGCTGGGCTCCGGCGATCCTTCTTCCTCAGCCTTCCAAGTAGCTGGAATTACATGCGTGCACTACCATGCCCAGCTAATTTTTTTTTTTGATTTATTGTAGAGATGAGGTCTTGCCAAGTTGCCCAGGCGAGTCTCGAACCCGCGGGCTCAGGCAATCCACTCCCCTCAGCCTCCCAAAGGCGCGGGATTATAGGCTGAGCCACCGAGCCCGGCTTGAGGTTTCATTTATATTCTCAATATTTATATTAGTTTTCTAAGTTTCCTACTTTCTACATCTGAGCTTTTCTTTTAAAAACACACTTGTAAACATGTCAGTTAGAAGTGTTAACATACCACTGTTAAAAGATAGCAAATTAAAACAATAGGATTGCTTCTTTAAAATTAATTATTGGCTGGGCTCAGTAGCTCAGCCTGTAATCCCAGCTGGGAGGCTGAGGTGAGTGGATTGCCTGGGCCTGCAGGTTTGAGACCAGCCAGGGCAACTTGGCAAGACCTTGTCTCTACAATAAATCAAAAATTAGCCGGGTGTGGTAGTGCGCACCTCCAGTTGTGGCTGTTTGGAAGGCTGAGGCAGAAGGATTGCCGGAGCCCAGCAGACACCGCTGGGGTAACCGTGAGTGTGTGTGCCACTGGGCTCCAGCCTGGGCAACGGAATGAGACTCCAACTAAAAAAATAAACAAATAATCTGAACTTGGCATTTTCATAGCCTTAAACTTCACAGACCTTATTATACACAACTTTAAATACACAACCACTGTCTCCATCTCCCAACCCAAGTCTGTGTTTAAAAAAAAAACCCAGAAAAGGCTGAGCTTGTTGGCTCAGCCTGTAGTCCCAGAACTTTGGGAGGCTGAGGCGAGAGGTTTGCCTGAGCTCATGGGTTCAAGACCAGCCTGGGCAACTTGGCAAGCCTCATCTTTACAATAAATCAAAAATTAGCTGGGCATGGAAGCGTGCACCTATAGTTCCAGCTACTTGGAATGTTGAGGTGGAAGAATCTCTGGAGTCCAACAGGTAGAGGCTGCAGAGGCCGGGAACATGCCACTGCACTCCTGTCTGGGAGACAGAGTGAGACTCCAACTCAAAAATAAATAAATATGTTAACTTATTTACGTTGCCATGTTTTTTAGTGCTTTCATTCTGGGTTTTTGTTTATTTTTTTGAGTGGGGGGGGTCTCAAACCCACGGGGTCAGGCAATCCACTCGCCTCGGCCTCCCAAAGTGCTGGGATTACAGGCTGAGCTACTGAGCCAGGCCAAGTTAACATATTTAAAATATCTCACACATTGTAAGCATCCATAAAGTGTTAGTTATTATTCCCCAAATGCTAATTTTTTAGCAACAGGTAGAAGCATTTTTTTTTCAAATTTAAAAAACAGGTTGCAATCTCATTGTAGAAAGGCGTGATAGAAAAGAAAACAAGATAAATAGATTGGAGCAATCCTTTATTTTTACACAGTCCGACAAAGAGACTTCTGGTAAACAATCTTTCTGATAGATAACAGATAATATGAACTCAGCCTCCAGCCGTCAGCAGCTGCTCTGCTCAGGGCCTAGGCTCCCCCTTGCCCAGGTGGTGAGGTGGAGGGGTGTACTTCCCTTCCTTTATGAGCTTATCCCGCTGCTTCTTGATGGCTTTCATACGTGTCATCTGTCAAAGGAAAAGAGCATTTCAGCTGGGAGGAGAGATGCGCCTGAAAGTGAGTACTGGTGAGACTGAGCTAGATTTTGGTTCCATTTTAAGCTATAGATGGCTTTGCATCCTAGAGGGTCTCTGAGATGAAGTCAAGCTTTAAAGAATTAAACTGAAATCACCTCCTAAGATTTTTAACAAATAAACTTCTGGTACACATAATAATACCTCTTTGAAAACTAATAACTAAAATGTTCTTTTTTGTTTTTGGAATTGGAGTCTCATTCTGTCGCCCAGTCTGGAGTACAGTGGTGTGTTCACAGCCACCACAGCCTCGACCTGCTGGGCTCAGGCAATCCTTCTGTCTCAGCCTTCCAAGTAGTTGGAACTACAGGTACACGCTACCACACCCGGCTAATTTTTTTATTTATTGTAGAGACGAAGTCTCACCAAGTTGCCCAGGCTGATCTTGAACCCCTGAGCTCAGGCAATCCTCTCACCTCAGCCTCCCAAAGTGCTGGGATTACAAGTTTGAGTCACCACGCCCAGCTAAAATGTTCTTTATAGCCGGGCTTGGTGGCTCAGCCTGTAATCCCACGCTTTGGGAGGTTGAGGTGAGTGGATTGCCTGAGCCCTCAGGTTCGAGACCAGCCTGGGCAACTTGGCGAGACCTCGTCTCTACAATAAATCAAAACAATTAGCTGGGCGTGGTAACGCTCACCTGTAGTTCCAGCTACTTGGAAGGCTGAGGTGGAAGGATCGCCGGAGCCCAGCAGGTCGAGGCTGCGGTGGCCGGGAGTGGCCACTGCACTCCAGTCTGGGCGACAGAGTGAGACTCCGACTCAAAAAAATTAAAAATAAATAAAAATAATAAATAAATAAATAAATAAAAATGTTCTTTATATGTAAAGCAATACAGATATTTGCAAAGGCTTTTAAGAGACATATTTGTGTATACTAAAATCTTTTAAAATACTAAAAGTTGGGTGGGCACAGTGGCTCAAGCCTGTAGCACTTTGGGAGGCCAAGGCGAGAGGATTGCCTAAGCTCAGGGGTTCAAGACCAGCCTGGGCAACTTAGGGAGACCTCATCTCTACAATAAATAAATAAAAAATAAACCAGGCATGGTAGTGCACAACTATAGTTCCAGCTACTTGGAAGGCCGAAGTGGAAGGATTGCCAGCAGGTTGAGGCTATGGTGGCCATGAGCATGCCACCGCACTCCAGCCTGGGTGACAGAGTGAGACTCCGACTCAAAATAAATAAAAATTAAAAGTTAAGATTATCTCAGAATGAACACATTCCTTATCTCTCTATGTGAAAGTGGCAATGCTGCTGATGACTATTCCATGGGTAGGACTGAAGCAGAAATAGCCATATGAGGTCTCTTTACCATACTGAAGTAAAGGCCTGATATGTGCTCGGTCACTAGTCTTTGTTCAGTCCTGAATTCTTTCTTCTCAGGTAGGGCACTGATTGCTTCCCCCAACAAATCAAAGCCATGTTACACGGGTGTGTCAAAGCCACAACAACGAACTGCTCCCTAGATTCTTTGACACAAAAAATATACTTACAATCCTGACCACATTAGTCCTCTGCTCAAAACTCTCCAATGGCTTCCCATCTTACCAAGAAAAATATGAATCCTTACAATGGCTTACAAGGCCAATCTTTCTTTTTTTTTGAGTTGGAGTCTCACTCTGTCGCCCAGACTGGACTGCAGTGACCGCTCCCGGCCACCGCAGCCTCGACCTGCTGGGCTCCGGCGATCCTTCCACCTCAGCCTTCCAAGTAGCCGGAATTACAGGCATGCGCTACCATGCCCGGCTGATTTTTTGATTTATTGTAGAGATGAGGTCTCGCTGCCCAGGCGGGTCTCGAACCCACGGGCTCAGGCAATCCACTCACCTCAGCCTCCCAAAGGCGCGGGATTACAGGCTGAAGCCATCGAGCCTGGCTATCTTTTTTTTTGAGTTGGAGTCTCGCTCTGTCACCCAGACTGGAGTGCAGTGGCACACTCCTGGCCACCGCAGCCTCGACCTGCTGGGCTCCGGCAATCCTTCCGCCTCAGCCTTCCAAGTAGCTGGAACTACAGGCGCGAGCTACCACACCCGGCTAATTTTTGATTTATTGCAGAGATGAGGTCTTGCCAAGTTGCCCAGGCAGGTCTCGAACCCGCGGGCTCAGGCAATCCACTCACCTCGGCCTCCCAAAGTGCGGGATTACAGGTTGAGCCACCGAGCCTGGCCTGTCTTTGTTTCTTAATATCCTTCCTCTAGCTCAAACATTATTCCCTCCTATCCATGTAGCTCACTCTAAGTCTCTGTTCCAATGCCTTTTTCTGAGTTCCTCTCTCACTACCCTATTTAAAATAGCATCTAGCTGGGCTCAGTGGCTCAGCCTGTAATCCCATGTTTTGGGAGGCCGAGGTGAGTGGTTTGCCTGAACCTGCAGATTCAAGATCCGCCTGGGCAACTTGGCGAGGCCTCGTCTCTACAATAAATAAAAAAATCAGCCGAGCGTGGTAGTGCGTGCCTGTAGTTCCAGCTACTTGGAAGGCTGAGGTGGAAGGATCGCCGGAGCCCAGCAGCTTGAGGCTGCGGTGGCCGGAAGCATGTCATTGCACTCCAGTCTGGGCGACAGAGTGAGACTCCAACTCAAAAAAACCCAAAAAAACAAAAACAAAATAGCATCTACTTAGCTCCTAGCCCTAGTACTTTCTATCCTTCTGTTTATTGTCCCACTGCACTTCTCACTACCTGACATACTTGATTTTTACTTGTTAATTTTCTGCCCTTTCTCCCACTACATTATAAGCTCTGTGAAGTCAAGAGATTTTTTGCTGTTGTGCTTACTGCTGTATTCCTTTTTTTTTTTTTTAATCAAAGTCTCATTCTGTCACCCAAGCTGGAGTTCAGTGGCATGCTCACAGCCACCGCAGCTATGACCTGCTGGGCTCAGGCAATTCTTCCGCCTCAGCCTTCCAAGTAGCTGGAACCACAGGCACACACCACCCTGCCCGGTTAATTTTTTGATATACTGTAGAGATAAGGTCTTGCCATGTTGCTCAGGCTGGTCTCAAACCCGTGGACTTAAGGCAGTTCTCTCGTCTCTGCCTCCCAAAGTGCTGGGATTATAGGTATGAGCCACTGAGCTCTGCCTTTTTTTTTTTTTTTTTTGAGTGGGAATCTCACTCTGTCACCCAGTCTGGAGTGCAATGGCATCCTCATGGCCACTGCAGCCTGGACCCGCTGGGCTCAGGCTATCCTTCTGCCTCAGTCTTCCAAGTAGATAGGACCACAGACGTGCACCACCAAGCCTGACTGATTTTTGATTTACTGTAGAGATGAGGTCTCACCATGTCGCTCGGGTTGGTCTACAACCCCTGAGCTCAGGCAGTCCTCTCACCTTAGACTCCCAGTGCTGGGATTATAGCCACACCCTGCTGCTTACTGCTATATTCCTAATGCCTATATCAGCTCCTGACATAACAGGTGCGGCAATAATATTTTTTAAATGAATGGCTAACTTTTCTAAAAGGCATGAAGAGTTAGTATATTCAGTTAAATATCTCATTAATCTTAAAGTACTCTGGATATAACTTCAGTGGAAAAAACCACAGGTGTCCTAAATATTAATATAAACATTAATCATTTGAAAACACTTACCATTTCTCTATTAAAGAGTCTCCCAACAAAAAGACCAGTCATGTTTGAGCTATGATAAAACTGTATGTCAAATCTTTCTCTAAGCTAAAATCAATAACCACTTAGCATTGTGGATGAAAAACACAGGCTTTGGAGTCAGCCTTGCCAGGTTCAGATCCCAGCTCCACCAATTACTAGCTATGAGTTTAGGCAATGTCCTTAACTTTTCCTCATGTCAAGTTTTTAATTGTATGAGGGGAGACCCAAAAAACCCCAAAACTTATTTATAAATAACTGTGTATTTATTCTTACATATTTAAACTTCCGTCACCACTCTGTTTGATGCAACACACCTATCCAGATGTTTTTTCCACTGCTCAAAAGTTTCTGAACTCCTCAGTTTTGATGCCTTGTAGTGCTTCTGCCATTTTTTGTTTCACCTCTTCCACATCAGCAATGTTTCCCTTTGAGGGCTTTTTTCTTTTTTTTTTTGAGTTGGAGTCTCACTCCGTCGCCCAGACAGGAATGCAGTGGCCGCTCCCGGCCACCGCAGCCTCGACCTGCTGGGCTCTGCTG